>NC_081181.1:135934786-136036791 GCF_029867415.1 Vicia villosa | reverse complement strand
CGCTACAGAAGTAGAAGAATCAAATTGGGTCAGTAATGAAGAATGAAGAGAAGAACTATGATACTTTAGCATTTTGTCGAAAATCGCTTTAATGACATAATCATGTAGTTTCTGATTTTCTCGAAAACAATGATGAATATCATGTCAAATCATTATGAAATAGGTCTAGGAAATTTAGGAATAAAAAAATCGAGTCGGAGACAGAAAGTTAACCGAAAGTCAACAGTTGACTAAAAAGTCAACCGAACCAACATTGTATAAACTTTTCCTCCTCTTTCCATGTAGTCTATTCTCTTGACTTTATTCTCAAACAAAATGTATTGTGACATGAGTTCATGTGAATGAACGAAATATTCTCTTTTATTCCCATTTTGCCATTTTCTTCAAATTCAAGCGATTTTCGAATCAAGTGATAATTTTGACAACCACGAATCTCAAATAAAGAGATGACCCATGCCATGAGTAAATATCGGAAATAAACCCGAATAAATACCAGATAACATCTGCCTAAAATATTAACTTTGAATCGATTAAAACCGACATCACCAAACCTTGACTTGATAATTGTGTTATACAAAATGCAATGAATTGTATGTTAAATGCATGACCTATCCAGATGAAAATTTGAAAATTAGAAAAGGTGTGAAAAAATTGGGGTGGGACAGTGAGTAGAAGTGAGTGTTTTTCCATTATGCTTTAATCAAGTTGACACTACAAGAAAATCATGTTTTAGCTGCAACAATTTAGCGTCGGCCCCGACTCTCACGCTAATAGCGTTGCTTATACGACTGTCCAGGCCGACGCTAACCAAGTGTTTTAGATATCAGTTAGGAAATTAATATTAGCGTCGGCCTTGGCCTTGGCTACATACGAAAATGCATTTTATTATTTTATTAATTGAATAAATAAAATATTAGCGGCGACTCTGGCCGAAGCTACTGTTGGTGCAAATTTTTTTCATTTTCCCTCCTTATTTCGTTTGCCTCCTTTTTATAAATTGGTGAAAATAATAATGGTTTTTAACTCTAGCGGCGGTTGAAGCCGACGCAAAATCTGGTGTGAAAATTTTTTTGTTTCCCACCACAAATTTCCTTTGCCTCCTTAGTTATTATAAATTTTAAATATTTATTTATTTAAGATTAGCGGCGGTTATAGCCGACACGCATGTTGGTGCGAATTTTTTTTCATTTCCCCCACAAATTTCGTTTGCCTCATTATATATATTATATATTAGCGGCGGTGTTAGCCGACACTCATGTTGGTGCGAAATTTATTTCATTTTCCCCCACAAATTTCGTTTGTCTCCTTATATATATATATATATATATATATATATATATATATATATATATATATATATATATATATATATATATATATATATATATATATATATATTATATATATTATATATATATATATATTATATATATATATATATTATATATTATATATATATAAATTATATATATATATATAATATTAATAATATATATTATTTATATTATATATATATATATATATATATATATATATATATATATATATATATATAAATATATATAATTATATATTTTAAACATCAAAATAAATAAATAAAATAAAACTAAATAAACAATAAATTGTAACTTAACAATAAATCAGTAAAATAAAACTAAATAAATATCAAACTATAACTTAATAATAAATTAAAAATAAAATAAAAATTAATGAAAAAGGCAAAAGTGTATCTCAGTCTCAGTATCTCTCTCTCTCTCAAAGAAAACATATTGAAGGCAAAAGGAGGAACGAACGGCGCATTGGAAAACGAAGAAGGGTTTCTTGTGTTTGGTACTCGATTGTAAGGGTTTCTTGTCTCTGGAAATTGGAACTCGACTGTACCTACAAAACAAGAAAATAAAAATGGAATTTGATGTCCCATGTGTTTCACCTCCAAATGAATGATTCAAACAACTTCCATATGACATAGTGAAGGTGTTTGAATGGATATTTTGGCTAGTGAGCTTATGGAACAAAGTTTGGAATGATAAGGCCTTTGGTGAAGCTTTAACAGAGGTATGGAAGTGATTCTGAGTTTGAGGTGTTTGGTAAGTGTTTGGAGGTGATCAAAAACTTCCAAATGATGTATGGAAGATGTTAGAAAGGTTGGTTTGCACCCAGAACTTCTCTAACTAAAAATTTCTATGGAAATGCAAATGACACAAAAAAATAGATTTTGGAATGAAGAGTGACTTTGGGATTTCTTGTGTGTTTGATCAAGGGAGTGATACCCTCTATTTATAGGCATGAATTAGGGTTTGTGGGTGAAGGAATATCAGAATTTGGCCTTCACATGTGATAGTTGTACCCGCATTGGGGACGGTAACAAATATTGTTCCGCAGGAATAATACTCTTATACTATTTCTAAGTGTTAGATATCAAATATATGTTACATTATTTTATCAGGATTTACAATGTAAAATATTGTTTATCAATTAAAATGATTATTTTAAGGTAATACTAAGATGCGTTTTAAGGGCATAAGTTAAGAGGTAAATATATTTTTTTTTTTAAAATTGTATAATGATTTTACTAAAAAATTATAATTATTATTTATAATTGTTTTTTTTTTAATTCAAATTTTTTATTTGTATATTTCTTAATATATTTTAGGGCATCCGTTAGTATGACTTTTTTTTATTGATTTCCAATCTCAAACGTGTGTATATGATTAAATATATATATTGTACTTTGAATAATAAGGATAATAATATTTAGGAAACTAGTTTAGAAGAGAGATCATAATTAATTGCAAAATTAATAAATCATTTTTTTATATTGATTATCAATGTATAATTGGGAATTATATTTTGAGAAAGGAGTGTAGTAACTCAGTTTAGAAGATAAATTTTTTATTTAAAATATAGATCCTAATTAATAGTAGAATAATAACTAACAGTACTTGCTATTAAATAATTAATACTTATTAATAAGTATTATATAATTAAATTTGGTTTGATGATGGAAATATTTAAATTTATATCTTATCTTAGAGAAGTTGGTACCTCAGATATTTAAGGGTTTAGGTTTTGAAATATAACATACATCTTTCCTCATAGTAACACAAACATGACAAACATGGATTGGGTTCGCGGTGGTATGCTAGGTAGTGGAAGCTTCGCCACTGTCTATTTAGCCACACACACAAAACAATCTCTTAACTTTCCGTCTATCACCGCCGTCAAATCCTCCGAAAACTACACCTCACATTTTCTTCAAAAGGAGAAACACATACTAGATTGTTTAGGTTCATCTCCACATATTATCAAGTGTTTTGGTCACGATTTTACTTTTGAAAATGGCGAAGACTGTTATAATATATTTCTTGAATATGCCGCCGGTGGAACACTTTCCGATCAACTCAAGAATCACGGAGGAAAGTTTTCGGAAACTCTCATTCGCCGTTACACAAGGTCTGTTTTAGAAGGACTTAAACACATTCATGAAAACGGTTTTGTTCATTGTGACATAAAGCTAGAAAACATTCTTGTATTCGACAACGGAAATGTTAAGATTTCAGATTTTGGTCTAGCAAAGGAGAAAGGTTTAGAACATGGTGAGAAGAAGTTGGAATTCAGAGGAACTCCTATATTTATGGCGCCGGAGTCGGTTAACGATAGCGTTTATGAATCTCCGGTGGATATTTGGGCTCTTGGTTGCGCCGTCGTGGAAATGATTACCGGTAAACCAGCATGGATTATGAGTAGCAAGGAAAATATGTGGTCGTTGATGATTCGTATTGGGATTGGAAAAGAATTACCGTTGATTCCAGATGAATTATCAGAAGAAGGCAAAGATTTTCTTAAAAAGTGTTTTGTTAAAGATCCTATGAAAAGATGGAGTGCTGAGATGCTATTGAAACACCCTTTTATTTCTGATGATGATGAAACTGTTTTATCTATGAAAGAGTTGTCATTGCCATTAATGTCTCCAAGAACTCACTTTGATTTTATTCAATGGGCCTTTTCTACTGTGAAGACTTTACCGACGGAGAGACTCCAACAATTAGTTACATAGATTGATTAGAATCAGACTGGTGTTTTGTCCGGTCAAATTAGAATTTTGATGAATCACATTTGTAATGTTTATATCACATGATGTTAATTAATTCTTTTTGATGAAATGACTGAAAGTTGTTTTAATATATTTGAATTTGTTCTATTTTGTAATATTTCTTTGAGTATCGAAATGAATGAAAGTTTTTGCAATATTCTGAAATGATAAAGTTAAACTATGATACTCGCTAAATCAAAATTTTCTGTTTCTGTTACTACATTGCTAAACCAACAATAAAAAAGTATAGTGTCAAATAAAGCTAAATCAGTATCCATCATGCCAAACACGAATGGGTAACAAATACAAGGATCAAGGTCTTAAACAATTGTAGTTCTAGGCATGTATAATTTTTAACTTATTTAAGGTAAATTTAACAATTTCTTAATAATTTTTTTAATGTTATAATGATGTAAATTAAGTTAAGTTACAGATTCATATGTTTGTTGTGGTGATAGAGTGCTTGAAGATTTTTTAATGATTGCATCAAATTCAAATTTTAGGTGTAGTTATTGAGCTTGTTTGAAGGATTCAAAAATATTCTTAAGAATAAGTTATTTGAAAATAAATATATGGAAATTTATTTGTTTAAAAAGGTGTTGAATATATAATTTGACATTTTAACTAAAATTGATAATTATAACTTCAAGAAAATTCCGAAAAAAAAAAACTAACTTTAAAAAAAATTATATAAATTTTATGAGAATAAACATTTTTGCCTTCTTACATTATAATAAAATCATAAAAGTCATTTTTTTTTAAAGTTATTTCATTTTTATAATAAAGAATATATATTTGAAAAATACTTGCATGGATACAAACCTAAATCCATAATTTTAGGAACAACCAATAACAAAGAGGATAAATCAAATTTATTTAAATTTTCTTTCCTTTTTAATTGGAATAGTTAAGGTGATTAGGATAATGGAGGAGAGAAATAATTTTATTTTTAGTTTTTAACAAAGTATTTTCCTATATATTTTTAAATGTGGTAACAAACATACGGAATAATTTCTCAGTTAGGTATTTTCCATAATGTAAACTTTAAACTTAAAACAACAATCCTTTTTTTTTTAAGGATCTATTCATTGAAGAAGTAGTTTTAATCAAAGAGGATATTATTGAATTAGATTTAAGTCTTTATTTGGATAATAATAATAATAATAATAATAATAATAATAATAACAATAATAATAATAATAATTGATCGTACCTGATCAGAAGAATAGTCGCTGGCTGCTCGGACTGGATCTTCTAGGAAAGAGGAGGGGGTGTACCTGCAAGGTACTCTGATGCCAAAGTGAGTAGACGAGCAAAGGAGTGCAAGTACGAGCTAAAGGTTAGAAAGAAGTGAATACCTGACCCTCTAGTGAAACAGGGTATTTATAGCCCCCAGCGCTGGGCCATGATCTCGCTACTGGGGTGGACTCCCAAGCCCAACTAGGAGACTGCCAGGTTTCCTGAGCGGAAATATCGGAGGTGCGTGAGTGCCCTCTGTCTTGGTTAACCGCTCCGAAGTTTAAGGGAGACGCGGTCTTTTAGGGGCCACGTTGGCTACGTATTACTCAGAGGGTTGGATATGAAGGAGGCCTGCGAGGAGCAGGGTCCTCGGCAACGAGTGGTGCTCGCGAAGGAGCACTCGTGCCGGGCGTCGATTGGCTCGCGGGGAGCAGTCCTGCCGGGCGCTATATGGTCTGTGAAGACGGTCTTGCCGAGCATGCCTAAGGTGGGCACCCCCAGACGCTGAGGTGGACCACGGAGAAACTTGGGCCTCTGAGGTTTATTGGGCCGAAACTATGTTGGGCCTAACCTTAGCCCAGTCCAGAACAGGAGCCCCCCAAGTCAGAGCTTTCTGGTCAAGGAGCTGTGACTTTGATGATGCTCGGACCCCATGACTTCGGTGATGCCCGGCGGGATTTATCCTCGTCTACCAGATGTGCTCGGAAGAACGATCTGTGGGTTGGAACGAAAAAGTCGCGCGTGTGCGACACGCGCTGACGTGGCATAGGTAATGATGGCCTAGGGTCTAGGAGGTGGCGTTTGTCAGGGGGCGCAACGTTTCTCCTTCCGAGCCTCTTTCATATAAAAAGGGGTGAGTCCCCACATTTAGGCGCTTTTCTCTTTCTGTTCGCTTGCTCGGCTCCAGGCAGACGACCCCCGAAAGCAGTTGTTCGTCCTATTGTTCGTCGTGTTAACTGCCGTTCACCGAAGAGTTTCTCCTAGCCATCGTCATTATGTCTACAAGTAAGTTCGCGAACCTCTTCGTTGTTTTTATGCCTTTCCCGTAGGGTTTGGGGATCTTGCGATTTCTTACTTTCGCGGTCCTCGCCATCTATGTCGGCTGAGTCCTATGCACAGTCGTTACTTCTCGGGTTATCCAAGCGATGCCCGGGGGTTAGTTAGTGGATTAGACGATGTTCGTGGTTAGGTCCTCGTGGCTCCGTTTAGGTCCGATTTCCGCCGTCATATCCCCTTTATTATGTTTTGTCGTGAGTCCCCGGCTGACGGGCGTCTTTCCTCGATGGGGGTTTAGCCGGGGGCTCTACTGCTCCAGCTCTACCCTTTCGCTTGCGTTGCGGTGGAAGGGTGGATTTGATGAACTATCGAATTCACTTTTCCCTTCTGCGTGCAGGTGAATCTGATTCGAGTGCTAGTTCGGGGTCCAGTTCGGAATCTGACTCGTGGGCTAGTGGATCGGAAGATACGACGGCGAGTAGCTCCGATGTTGAAATCGTCGAAGTTCAAAATACGCCCTCCGCAGCCGAAGACGACCATGCCGATTCCCCTGGTTCGGACGCCGAGGGAGGGGTTTCCCCAATGCCGCTATTCAGTTATGACTGCACGGTCGAGCTCGACTAGGTAGCCGACGAGCCTTTGGCGGTCGTCTCCCGATATACCGAGTCTTTAGATGGGGCTTTCAAAGAAATCGAGGTCCTGGGAGCGGGTGACGCACCGAATTACCAAATAGGTTGCCCGTCCCAATACGAGCGCATATGTTCTCGGTTTGACGGGGACAGTTTTGCTATGTATGAACATGTATTCAAGGAGCTTGGTTTTCGGCTGCCTTTCACCGGCTTCCAGACTTCTCTGATGGCGTTTCTTGCTCTGGCACCGTCCCAATTGCATCCGAATGCTTTTGCCTTTATGCGGGCAGACGGCGGACGGGCGATATAGCTGGGTCTCGTTTAGAAATGCCGATAAAAAACTTTTTGAGATGTATACCGACTCGGTGAAAGGTTTCAAGGAGCGATACTTCCTCGTCCGTCCGCGCAGCCCGGCCGCTTATTCTGCTGTGTCTAATATGGTGGAAGTGCGGGACGAGGCCGACAACTTAGAGCATGATGAGGACGGGCAGATAGTGAGGGAATTCTGCACGACGTTCCCGTTCTTTTGGTGGAAAGGCCATTTCTCATCTCCCCCGAAAAATTATGCTTGGGAGGATGGAGATCTGGACGAGCAGGATACAGCATCGTACTCGGCCCTCTGCAAGTACGTAAACGGTTTTACCATGTCTCAATGGGTGATGAAGAAGGGAGACCCCGTTTTGGACGAGAATGGCGTGCCGAAGGTGGAGCCGCGAGCTATTAACACTAAGGCCCTGTTATCTTGTCGGAGCCCCGAGGAGACCCGGGCTTTGTTAGGTCGTGTTATTTACTTTGTTTTGTCTTTTTTGTTTTGTGTTTTCGCTAACCTGTTTGTTTCCCTTTTTCAGATGCTATGCCTGAGAAGGACGACAAGCTCTTGAAGATGGTAACTCAGGATGCGAAGAAGCTCCGGCAGAAGAAAGCCCGGGGTGTTGGAGATAACTCGGGCTCGGCTGGTTCTCCTCGGGTGAACTTGGATGAGAGGTCCCCCAAGAAGGCTCGCCATGCCGAGACGACCCGTGAGGAGCCGTTGAGTCTGAGACCCGACCGTTCCTTCATGTTGCCTCCCTGCTTCAAGGATGGAGGTTACTTTGAAAAGTTTCCCCTGGTGACTTCTCCGGATGAAGCCCGCCGGGTTGACAAGATGGATTCCTCGGCCCTCCTTAAGCAGCTGGAGAGCGATGGTGCCGCCGTGATGAGGGTTTTGGGAATGGCCCAAGTGCTGGCTAAGGGTGGTTCCGGTTCTGCCGAGGCTCTGAAGAAGGCGGAGGCGGCTAGGAAGACTGCCGAGGACAAGGTGAAGACCATGGAGGCCGATCGTGAGAAGCTGAAGAAGAAAATCGATGCGGCTCTGAAGCAGAAGGACGGGGAGATTGTAGCGGAGAAGAGGAAGCTTGCCGACCTTCATCTTGAATGGGCGCCCTCGACTGACGAGTTCTCGGACGTGGCTGCTCTAAAGTCTAGGGCCGAGCTCGTGGAGAAGATAGACAGTCTGAAAGTGAGCCTTGCCGAGATGGCTGAAGCCGGGTTCGACCGTGCAGTTCGTCAGCTGAAGTTTATGAACCCTGGCTTGAAGGAGGATAACATTGGGCTTTCTTCGAAGATTGTGGACGGGGTTTTGGTGCCCGAATCTCCCGACGGCGAGGAATAGTCAGTTATTACTCCGGGCCTGCGTGCCTGTCTTCTTTGGCCTGCGTGCCATTTTTGTTTGTTGGGCTATGCCCGGATAATTTTTGGGGCCTGCGTGCCCGACATTTTGTTGTAATATCTGGATATCGCCGGCCAATTTGGTCGGTAGTTAATACTTTACTTTTCGCATCTATGTTTTGATCCCTTTGCGCATGTCTTAGAATTTTTTATTGTTGCATGTTTTAAGGTTCGGGCTATGTTTGTTCCGGGGAGGTATTCCAACACTTAGGAATATTTTGCTTATTGGTTATGCTCTCCGGGGAGGTATTCCAACACTTAGGAATATTTTGCTTATTGTTTATGCTCTTCGGGAAGGTATTCCAACACTTAGGAATATTTTGCTTATTGTTTATGCTCGGCTGAGGTTAATTGACTGGGCGTGTGGTGTACGGACCGGGTGCGCAGAGCAGATGTGCACTACTAGCGGGCACGAGACCGCGGTTGGGGTCAAGTGCTCGCGGCGTGAACGATCCCATCGCGAGCTGGGGTTCTGCCGTGCAAGTACTGCCACGGAGGGTCTAGGTGTAGAGTCCGCCGTGTAATGGGTTTTGCCCTTTGATAGGGAAATCCGATCGCTGCTGTCGTGGAGCGCTCGCGTTCGTACCAATGACGCGGGTCCGTGCCCGGCTACCGACTGTGTTCGGTATAAGTGTCCGGGGGGCGTTAGGTTGTGTCTAACTGTAATAGCGTCTGAGTTTTTCAGCGTTCCAAGGTCAAGCAAGTTTTTCACCGAGAAGATTCTCGAGGTAATAGGCGCCATTCTCGGTTTTGTCGTAAACTCGGTATGGGCCTTCCCAGTTCGGGGCTAGTTTGCCCTCGCGCGAGTCTTTCATGTTCCTGCGGAGTACTAGGGCGCCGACTTCAATTTCGCGCTTGATAACTTTGGCGTTGTGGCGAAGAGCTATCTGTTGTTTTAATTTCGCTTCGCGGAGGGAAGATCTCGCTCGGATCTCCTCAACCATATCGAGCTCTTCCCTCATAGCCTCGTCGTTGAGCTCCTCTTCGAGAGGTGACTCGGTGTGCCGAGAAGGCTCTCGGATTTCTACGGGGATCATGGTTTCGGTGCCATAGGTTAGCCTAAATGGGGTCTCGCCCGTGGTTGAGTGAGGTGTTGTCCGATATGCCCAGAGTACACTGTGTAATTCTTCGACCCAACCTTTTTTAGCTTCGCCGAGTCTCCTTTTCAGCCCTTGGAGGATGACCCGGTTGGCTGCTTCGGCTTGCCCGTTTGTCTGGGGATGCTCGACTGATGTGAAATGCTGTTTTGTGCCGAGCTTCGCCACAAACTCTTGGAATTTTCTATCCGTGAATTGGGTGCCATTGTCGGTTATGATGGCCTGCGGTACCCCGAACCGAGCGAGTATGTTTTGTTTATAAAAACGGAGTACGTTTTGGGACGTGATCTTGGCGAGCGCTTCGGCTTCTATCCATTTCGTGAAGTAATCTACAGCGACCACTAGGTATTTATTCTGGTATGACCCGACCGGGAACGGTCCGAGAAGGTCCATACCCCAGGTGGAGAAGGGCCAAGGCGAGGAGAGATATTTAAGCTCGTTCGGGGGAGCTAAGTGCATGTCGGCATGGCACTGACATTTGTCGCATTTCTGGACGTGCTCTTTGGCGTCTTGCTGCATGGTCGGCCAGTAATAACCGGCCCTGAGAGCCTTTCTTGCCAGCAATTGGCCGCCGAGGTGTTTCCCGTTGATCCCTTCGTGAAGCTCTTGAAGTATCTCGAGTGCCTGCGAGGCGTCGACACATTTAAGGAGAGGAATGGAGAAACCTCGTCGGTATAGTTTATTCTCGACGATAGTGTACGAGCAGGCCCGTCTTTTAATCGCTGCGGTTTCCTTTGCGTCAGAGGGGAGTTCGTCCTTCGTGAGGAAGTTATATACCGGGGTCATCCAGCAACGGTCGTCGCCGATAGCGAATATATGTAGAGTTTGCACGCTTTTATCTATGCTCGGTCTTGGCAAGATTTCTTGGATTACCGATTTGTTTCCACCCTTCTTCCTCGTGCTCGCGAGTTTGGATAATACGTCGGCCCGCGAGTTATGTTCCCGGGGAATATGTTCGAAGTCTGCCTTTGAGAATCTTTTCATTTTTTCTTTGACGAGCGTGAGGTACTCGGCTAGCACGTCGTTTTTGGTTTGGTAATTGCCGCTGATTTGGGACGCGACGAGCTGGGAGTCGGTGTAGATTGTGACTTCCCGAGCGCCTACATTTTCGGTGAGACGCAGGCCGGCTAGGAGAGCCTCGTATTCGGCCTGGTTGTTCGACGTGGTGAAAGATAGTACCAACGATAATTCGATGATGAGCCCCTCGTCGTTTTCCAGAATGATGTCGGCTCCGCTCCCCGAGCTGCTCGAAGCGCCATCTACGTAGATGGTCCATTTATTTTCGGTGGGAGCTGGGCAGTTGGAAATTGAGGTCATCTCGGCTACAAAATCGGCCAGTGCCTAAGCTTTCAGTGCCTTCCTACTCTCGTATTGTATGTCGAATTCGGATAGCTCGAGGGACCATCTTAGCATTCTCCCGTCCATGTCTGGTCGGCTGAGAAGTTGTTTGATGGGTTAGTCTGTTCAGACGACGATGGTGTGGGCGAGGAAGTAGTACCTCAGCCTCCTGGCGGCCGTTATTAGGGCCAGCGCGACTTTCTCTATCTGTTGGTATCGCACCTCGGGCCCTTGTAGGGCTTTGCTGGTGAAATATATGAGCTTCTGCCCGTCTTTAGTTTCTCGGATCAAAGCCGCGCTGACCGCCTCGTTTGAGACGACCAGGTAGAGATACAGAATCTCGTTGTCGCCAGGTCGGGATAGGACGGGCTGTTTTGAGAGTACTTGCTTAAGATGGGATAGTGCTTGCTCGCACTCCTCGGACCATTCGAAGGTCGCTTCTTTTCGTAGTAACTTAAAAAATGGGAGGTCGTGCTGGGCGGATTTCGCGACGAAGCGGGACAGCGCCGTGAACATTCCGTTTAGTACTTGGATGGATTTTTTATTGTTAGGGGTGAGAAGTTTCGAGAATGCTCGGCATTTATCCGGATTGGCTTCTATCCCTCGTTCGGTTAAGTAGAAGCCGAGGAATTTGCCCGCCCGGACTCCGAAGGTGCATTTCTCTGGGTTAAAGCGCATTTTGCAGGATCTGGCCTGCTCAAATACCCGTTCGAGATGTGTGGTGTGATCGGGGTCTTCTCGAGATTTGATGATCATGTCGTCCATGTATACCTCGAGGGTGTCGCCGATCTCTCCTCGGAACACCTTGTTCATCATCCGCTGGTATGTGGCCCCGGTATTTTTAAGTCCGAAGGGCATTACATTGTAGTAATAGTTGCCCGACTCGGTCATGAATGCCGTGCACTGCTTGTCGCACCTCGCCATGGGAATTTGGTTATAACCTGAATAAGCATCCATAAACGATAATAATTTATAGCCGGCCGAGTTTTCGACCAGCCTATCAATGTTAGGTAACGGATAAGCATCTTTGGGACATGCCCGGTTAACATCGGTATAATCAACACACATTCTCCATTTTCCATTAGATTTTTTGACTAGTACAACGTTTGAGAGCCAAGTTGAATACTTGGCCTCGGAAATAAAATTTGCCTCTAAGAGGTCTTTTACAGCTTTCTCGACAACCTTCGCTTTCTCGGGGGACTGCCGACGCCTACGTTGAACTACTGCCTTCGCGGCTGGATCAATGGAGAGGTGGTGGCAGGCGACCTCAGGGTCGAGTCCGGGCATTTCCGCCGCGCTCCAGGAGAATAAGTCGGAGTTGACTTGGAGGCATGCTACGAGCTGCTTCCTCGGTAGATCTGGGATGCCCTTGCCGATCTTTACCGCTTTGTCGGGGTCGTCTCCCAGCGGGACGAGCTCGAAGTCCCCGTTTGGGATAGGCCGGACGGGGTGAGTTAACTTCGGTTTCGTTTCTTCGCCATTCTTCAGCTCTTCGTCTGTGAATCAAGCATCTAGGTCGACTGAGCTGACGTCTTTTGGCTGATGCTGATCCTCCCGAGGATGTTTGTCTTCGGCCCTGGGCTTCTTGTTGGAGTTGGATGGAGGGGCGATTAGTTGCAACCCTTTTACGGAGGCATCGAAGATCCTTCTGGCGGCTTCGATGTCCGCGTTGATAGTAGCTACTCGTCTCCGTTTTGTGTAGAATTTCATCTTCAGGTGCACAGTTGAGGGGACGGCAGTGAGTTCGGCCAGAGTAGGGCGTCCGATGATGCAGTTGTAGAGGGTCTTGCAGTCGATTACCAAGAATCTTGTCTTGACCTTCCTCGAGGCTTCCTCTTCTCCGAAGGTGACGATCAGTTCGACGTAACCCCAGGATTTGGTGGTAGCCCCGTTGAAGCCTTGGAGGTCAGAACCTACATAAGGAGTGAGGTGCGAGTCGTCCAGTTGGAGTGTCTGGGAGAGGTGAGAATACATGATGTCGACTGAACTGCCTTCGTCGACCAGGACTCGTCGTACGTCAAAGTTTGCCATTCTAGCTCGGACGAGCAAGGGAATTGTGGCGTTTAGAGCTCCGCCGAGCAGCTCTTCCAAGTAGAAAGTGATTGGATTTGATTTTCCTCTGAACTCCCGCAGGGTAGGGGCGAGATCCGAGTTGGCGCTGATCAGCTCATCGAATTTTCTTTTTACTGAGCTGATGGTGAGAGAGCCGGGGTCACCGCCGTTGGATATGACCATTGCGGTCGGGAAATATTCCCATGCACTGAAGGCAGTCGTCACGCCGACCGAATGAATGAAGTCTTCTGGTCGAGTTATGGACAGCGCGACTTGAAGCGGTCAATTGTCTGGTCAGTTGCCCTCGTCAGAGTTTCGAGGGGCTTCTCTTCGGGGAGGTTCTCCCTTCTTTGTGTACTTCGACAGGCGGCCCTCTTTAATCAGGGTCTTGATGGCATCTTTGAGATGTATGCATTCGTCGGTTAGATGCTCGTGACTCTTGTGGTACTTACAGTATTTAGATTTGTCAGTCCCCAGTCTAGTGGGATTCGACTTCGGGAGCGTGATGCTGGAATTCTTGAACTCGGTGTTCTGGCAGTCGGCCAGGATTTTTTCGCGCGAGACGTTCAGGGGAGTGTAGTCGTTGAACCGACCTGCCGGCCCTCGGCACTCTTTGGCATCGCGGGACCTATCATCTTTCCTCTTGTCATGTCCTCGACGCAAACCCGAGTCATCGAGGTTTGAGCTGCGAGCAACACCATTGCCCCTCGAAGCCTTGATCGCAGCCGCTTCGCCTTCCTCGAAAGCAATGAAGGCTTGGGCTTTGCGGAGGAGGGCGTTCATAGTGTGTACCTTCTCAATTTTTATGGCCTTCTTGAAGTCGCTTCCGAGGAGAAGTCCTCGTTCTAGGAGGTATCTTTTCATGTAATCGGCCGTCTGTACTTGGACGACTTCTTTGTTGAACCTATCGAGGTAATCTCGAAGAGGTTCGTTGGCTCCTTTGATCACGGCCTCGAGATTCGCTTCCGACTTTGGTTGCCGGCGGGAGGCTGTGAAGTGGCTCAAAAAAAGTTCTTTGAGCTCGGTCCAGGAGTGGAAGGAGTTGGGGCGAAGGTTCCTGTACCAAGTCATCGCTCCTTTCCTGAGGATGGTCGGAAAGATGCGGCATTTGATGGATCCCCGGACGACATGATAATCCATGATGGCTTCGATGCTCCGAATATGGTCGTCAGGGTCAGTTGTTTCGTCGTATTGGTCCAAAACTGGTGGTTTCTCCATCCCCCGTGGGAGACGGGCTCTCCGGATACTTTCGGACAAAGGGCTGCGGAAGTCCTCTTCGTCACTTGGTCCCGGGGAGGTTGAGTGTCTGTCTCGCCGGGGCTTTCCTTGGATTTTGTCTGGACTCGTGCGGTTGTCCCGGGGATGGGAACGTTCGCGGGGTTTCAGCACAGCTTTGGAAAGGCCTCGGTGATCCCGTTCAGGGGAGAGGCTTCCTGTTTCAGTGACTTCAGGTCTCTGATTTCTCCTGCTCTTTCGTGGTGGAGAGCGGGAATATGATCTCCGGCGATGGTATCTTCTAGGCATAGAGCGTGAGGAGGATGGGGAACGCCGACGGTGTCTCCTCGGTGGTGAGCGCGAGGAGGAATAGGAACGCGACCGATAGCGCCTCCGCGGAGGGGAGCGGTATCGTCGCTTCCTTTCCAGCTCGTGGATGCGGTCGTCTTGAAGTCGGAGGAGGCTGTTTGTCTTCTGCAGTTCCTTGAGCAAGAGGGCGGTGGTGGGGTCAGCACCCTCGGGGATGTTGATCTGCTCTTCCTCTTCTTCGTGACGGACTCTTCGCCTGTCGGAGGTGTGGGTGAACGAGGAGGCAACATGCCCGTCTCTGGCGTCAGTCTCATTCTCATTCTAGGGCCGTTCTGGTCCATTTCGGGGTCGAGCCTGCTCGTCCTCCCCGTTCTGAACGTGTCCCTCGGGAGGAACTTGTTCAATGTTCTGAACCTGTTGGAGGCCCTGCAGTTGCTGGATGTTCTGGATCTGCTGCCCCCTGGGTTGTGAGGTCTCATGCCTCGGCCTTCTCTGCCCGGCAGGGGTGTGCTGCTGTCCTTCCGCCGCCGATGATTCTTCCCCTCGCGGGTGGACTCCTCGATCAGCTGTTGTAGGACGAAGGAATCAGGATTTGGGATGTTGTTATTGTCAGCCATGACGATCGTGAATGGATTAGCTTTGATCTTTGTTTGTTAAAGAAGGGGAAGCAAGATTTTCCACAGACGGCGCCACTGATCGTACCTGATCAGAAGAATCGTCGCTGGCTGCTCGGACTGGATCTTCTAGGAAAGAGGAGGGGGTGTACCTGTAAGGTACTCCGATGCCAAAGTGAGTAGACGAGCAAAGGAGTGCAAGTACGAGCTAAAGGTTAGAAAGAAGTGAATACCTGACCCTCTAGTGAAAGAGGGTATTTATAGCCCCCAGCGCTGGGCCATGATCTCGCTACTGGGTTGGACTCCCAAGCCCAACTAGGAGACTGCCAGGTTTCCTTAGCAGAAATATCGGAGGTGCGTGAGTGCCCTCTGTCCTGGTTAACCGCTCCGAAGTTTAAGGGAGACGCGGTCTTTTAGGGGCCACGTTGGCTCCGTATTACTCGGAGGGTTGGATATGAAGGAGCCCTGCGAGGAGCAGGGTCCTCGGCAACGAGTGGTGCTCGCGAGGGAGCACTCGTGCCGGGCGTCGATTGGCTCGCGGGGAGCAGTCCTGCCGGGCGCTATATGGTCTGTGAAGACGGTCTTGCCGAGCATGCCTAAGGTGGGCACCCCAGACACTAAGGTGGACCACGGAGAAACTTGGGCCTCTGAGGTTTACTGGGCCGAAACTATGTTGGGCCTAACCTTGGCCCAGTCCAGAACAATAATATTAATAAATAATAAATAATAATAATACTAAATAATAATAATAATAATAATAATAATAATAATAATAATAATAATATATAGATGATTTATATTTTTATGGCACGCAAGTTTAAGAAAAAGTTAAACTGTAATTTTATTGTTGAAAAAATATATATAGTTAATTAGGGGTGGACAGGCGGTCATATAGGTTTGAATTCGGGCTCAAAAACGCAATCCAGTCCAAACCTCGGGTGCCATACCAAACCCCAATTCCGACAAAAAAAATCAGTTTGATCGGGTTATAGTTTATCGGTTTCCCGGTTTGTATGCATAATTCAGTTAGATCGGATTACATGACAGTCAAATAATTGCATTATTTGACCATTCAAAAACATTCATATATTAGAAATGATATAGCAGAAAAATTCATAAATTATAATAAACATTCATGCTTCATAATTATATTAAAACTAGACATTCAATTTTGACATTCAATTTTGTTGAAACTTAAATACTGTGTTAATATTTAAATTACAGTCATCCTTCATATAAAAATTAACATGAAAAGCCAATATAATAACACAGCTAAGGGTGGGAATAGGCCAGACCGACTAACAGGGGCCTACGGTCCAGCCTACATAGGCCTATATCAGACCAGGCTTTTTATATAAATAGAAAAGGCCTAGGCTTTTTTATAAGCCTATTTAACTAAAAAGGCTAGGCCACAGGCCATATAAAAAACCTTTTACGCCTATGAGACCGACCTATTTAAATAAATATAAATAATTTTATTATTATTATATTGTATTTTGTACTTTAAATTAAAGTCTAAAAATAAATATTAGTTATCATGAAGAAATTATGAAAATAAGATGAAAATAAATCTTATGAACAATGTCATAAGTGAAGGTTCGAAAAACACAATAAGGGGGGTTGGATTGAGTTTTTGATAAAATAAAAAACTTAAGGCATGTTTGATTATCCTGGTTTGTTTGAACTCAAACTACTCCATTCCACCCGCCAAGGTGATTTTGCCTCTCTCTTACGAGGACTTAATCCATTAAATCAAACTTGATTACAACAACTTTCACAATGACAACTGTCAAAGTCTTCTTGAGATAAACCACAATTCGGTTTCTCGATTGTACCTACAAAAGAAGAAAATAAAAATGGAATTTGATGTCCCATGTGTTTCACCTCCAAATGAATGATTCAAACAACTTCCATATGACATAGTGAAGGTGTTTGAATGGATATTTTGGCTAGTGAGCTTATGGAACAAAGTTTTGAATGATAAGGCCTTTGGTGAAGCTTTAACGGAGGTATGAAAGTGATTCTGAGTTTGAGGTGTTTGGTAAGTGTTTGGAGGTGATCAACAGCTTCCAAATGATGTATGGAAGATGTTAGAAAGGTTGGTTTGCACCCAGAACTTCTCTAACTAAAAATTTCTATGGAAATGCAAATGACACAAAAAAATGGATTTTGGAATGAAGAGTGACTTTGGGATTTCTTGTGTGTTTGATCAAGGGAGTGATACCCTCTATTTATAGGCATGAATTAGGGTTTGTGGGTGAAGGAATATCAGAATTTGGCCTTCACATGTGATAGTTGTACCCGCATTGGGGACGGTAACAAATATTGTTCCGCAGGAACAATACTCTTATACTATTTCTAACTAACATAATTAGTGTTAGATATCAAATATATGTTACATTATTTTATCAGGATTTACAATGTAAAATATTGTTTATCAATTAAAATGATTATTTTAAGGTAATACTAAGATGCGTTTTAAGGGCATAAGTTAAGAGGTAAATATAATTTTTTTTAAAATTGTATAATGATTTTACTAAAAAAATTTAATTATTATTTATAATTGTTTTTTTTTAATTAAAATTTTTATATATATTGTACTTTGAATAATAAGGATAATAATATTTAGGAAATTAGTTTAGAAGAGAGATCCTAATTAATTGCAAAATTAATAAATCATTTTTTTATATTGATTATCAATGTATAATTGGGAATTATATTTTGAGAAAGGAGTGTAGTAACTCAGTTTAGAAGATAAATTTTTTATTTAAAATATAGATCCTAATTAATAGTAGAATAATAACTAACTGTACTTGCTATTAAATAATTAATACTTATTAATAAATATTATATAATTAAATTTGGTTTGATGATGGAAATATTTAAATTTATATCTTATCCTAGAGAAGTTGGTACCTCAGATATTTAAGGGTTTAGGTTTTGAAATATAACATACATCTTTCCTCATAGTAACACAAACATGACAAACATGGATTGGGTTCGCGGTGGTATGCTAGGTAGTGGAAGCTTCGCCACTGTCTATTTAGCCACACACACAAAACAATCTCTTAACTTTCCGTCTATCACTGCCGTCAAAGCCTCCGAAAACTACACCTCACATTTTCTTCAAAAGGAGAAACACATACTAGATTGTTTAGGTTCATCTCCACATATTATCAAGTGTTTTGGTCACGATTTTACTTTTGAAAATGGCGAAGACTGTTATAATATATTTCTTGAATATGCCGCCGGTGGAACACTTTCCGATCAACTCAAGAGATAAATAAAAATGGCCTCCGTTACGCTTCGTCAGGCGGCGGTCTCCGTGTAGTCGCGTCGGTTTCCCCAGGGACCTCAGGTTAGGGATTGACATCACTTTTCCGATTTCGGTTTAAATTCCTGATCTTAGGATCATGGACCTTGTCGGGAAGGGATTTTGTTCGTTCTCTTATCTAGGTTTTCTCGGTGTTTCTCCGTGACTAGCTTTTGCTGGTATTCTTTGTTCCGTTTCTGGGTTTCTTTGTCTATTTCAGCGGATCTTTTTCTAGGGTCGCTTTCTGGGTCACGTGGTTGAGTGTTTTAGATGCAGACTGGTGGTTGGACGAGTGTGTCTTACGTTAAGCGGTCACCACTGAGATGGGATACTTTCCCCTTTGGTGGGAGGAATCGGAATCTGGCGGCACTGAACAAGGAAGTAACTTCGATGTATGTTTCAGAGTTTCCTGAATCGGCATCTGCGAAAGATATTTATGAACTTTTTGGTTGCATTGGGAGTGTGGTGGAGGTCACATTATCTCCTAGGAGGAATAGATTAGGTAAGAGATTTGGATTTGCTAGATTTATTGATGTGTTGGATGGTAGGATGTTAGCTATTCGTTTAGACAATACCATTATGGCTGGGAAGAAAATCCATGTGAACTTTCCAAGGTTCCAAAAGGGGAAGTCGAGTGCCGTGGGAAGGGATGGAAGATCGAAAGGCAAATGGTTTAATAGGAGTAAGGACGGGAAGGAAGTTTTAGGGGGAGATAGGAAATGGGCTGGGGAGTGCAGGAAAGGTTTTTCTTATGCGGAAGTGGTGGGGAAGGCCGTGGAGAGTGTTGGGAAGGATGTTGAGAAGTGCAGCGAGTTTTCCTTTCAACCTCAGGAGAGTAGGAGGCAAAGGTTTTCTAAGGCGTACGTGGGGAAAGTTTGTATTCCGGGTTCGGCTTTTAACATTCAAACCCAATTTGATATGGAGGGTGTCTTTGCGGTTAAAGTCTCTCCGTTAGGTGGTAATTTATGTTTGCTCGAGGAGATGGAGGAGGGCTTTATCGAAGATTTAATAGCTGATGGTGAATGTTCGTGGAGAAGTTGGTTTTCGGAGGTGAAGAGATGGGAGGAAGGTACGGTGGATGGTAATAGAGATATGTGGATTAGGATTTATGGGCTTCCGGTTGTCGTATGGCATTCTGAGTTCTTTGTTGCGCTGGAAGAAAAGTGGGGTAGTTTTATCTGTATTGATGAGAACACGGCTAAAGGGGATAAGTTCGACATTGCGAGGATGTTAATCAATGTTCCTATTTCGTTTACGATTCCTGATACTATGGTATTAAACATTGGGGGAAGTCGTTTTAATATCTTTCTTCGAGAAGACGCTATGGGACAGATTCTGGTTAAACCAAGCTCACCGGTCTCAGCTTCGTCCAGTTGTGATTCTACTGAACCGGAAGGAAGATGGGTGGAAGAGGATAACTATGATACTGTGTATTCTGAAGATAAATTAGTAAATATGTCAAATAGAAGCATTCCGGAGGCGAGTAAATTGAGTCGTGGCGAAGATACAAAGCTGGACAGTGGCGGTGTCTCTAAGGAGCAGGTTCATTGCGGGAGAAATTCTGTGGCGTCTTCAGGGAGGACAGGGAATGGAGCATCGTCTGGCAACGGTATTTTCGACATGTCTCTAGCTTTAATACGGAATTATGCTGATGAGAGGGATGGGGGTAGCGGCAAATCCAGGTCTGGGGAGGAAGGGGAGGTTATGGCTGAGAAGTTCTGCTCTTATGCTCAGTATGAAGAACCAGTTTCTGGTAATCATGTTTTAGAGGCACTGTTACCTACTGTTGGTTGGCATAGGGACTTTAAAGAAGTTGCAGGCAGTTTGTTGGGAAATAATAACAGGGGCGCTGGTGTTCCATTGGGAATCGGTGAAGATCCAATTAGGAACTCTGGTTTTTATGGTGGGGTTTCGAAGAGAGGAACAGAGATTATGGCTGGCAGCTCTTTGGGTTGGAAATTCAAGGGTGCAGGAGGTTTTGTGCTCAGTGGAGAGGGGTCTGTTGCGGCAGACAATCCGCTTGCTACTGGAAGTGGAAAAGGGACGGTTGTGGTTGATACTCAGTTAACAGTGACCAGAGGCGAAGGCTTTGGTTGAGAAAAAAATTTGCATGGTCCTATTAACAAGAAGGTGAAATTTAAATCATTAACAGGAGATGGGATGTAGAAGGATTAATGAAAAAGGAGGGCGTGGTAGCGGAGGTAAGGGAATCAGGAAGGGATCTAATGGAGGTAGTGGAGGGTCGAAGGACAACGAAGGGGGAAGTACTTCTTTATGCTACGGTTACCAAAAGGAGGAATCGGATATTCTTCGAAGCAATTTGAGACAATGAAACTTTGTGGATTTGAATGTAGGAGATAAATTGTGGGAAGCGATAGTGGCTTTGGGAGTGGTCGATGCGGAGGGCCGGAACAAATTGATAAGTAGGATAGCGAGTTTGGAGAACGGCGGAATTTTACAACTCCAACAAGGATCGGAAAGGAAGGAAATAATCAAAGTTACTCAATGATTATTGGATCGCTAAACATTAGAGGGGGAGTGAATGCACTCAAAAGGAGAAGGATTAATACCTTAATTTCTAAAGGTAAAGAGGATATTTTCTTTTTACAAGAAACTAAGATTTCTCGTATGAATGAAGAGTTGGCCAAGAGTTTTTGGAGTTCTTCGGAGGTGGACTTTTCTTTTTCTAATTCTTTGGGAAGATCGGGGGGGATTATTACTTTTTGGAAGAAAGATTGTTTGGAGGTGTTAAGTAGTTTTAGAGGAGAGGGATTTTTGGGGATCCATGTTAATTGGAAAGGAGACCGCTATTATGTGATAAACGTGTATTCTTCTTGTGATATGAATAAGAAGAAAGCGATGTGGAATGTTTTATTGAATTTGAAGGACTCTTTCAAAGACGGTGAATGGATTATAGGAGGCGATTTTAATGCAACGAAGAATAGTAGAGAAAGGAAAGGGAGGACTCTATCGGCAAATTATAGAGACTCGGACCTTTTTTCGGAGTTTATCGATAAAAGCGGGTTGGTGGATATTCCTTGCAAAGGGAAAAAGTTCTCTTGGTTTAGTGGGGACGGAAAATCGATGAGTAGATTAGACAGATTTCTTTTGTCTAACAAGGTGGTCGAAAGGTGGGAAGTGGTTGGTCAATTGATTGGGGATAGAGATATTTCGGACCATTGTCCGATATGGTTATGTAAAGATATTTGCAATTGGGGTCCTAAACCATTTAGGTTCAACAATGAGTGGTTCTCTTTGGATTCTTTTATTCCGTTTGTCGAAAAGGAATGGTCTAGTTTGAAGGTGGAAGGAAGAGGTGATTATGTCCTAAAAGAGAAACTTAGGCTCTTAAAAGACAAGCTTAGAAGGTGGGATAAGGAAGTTTTTGGGAAGTTTGATCTTGATATGGAAGAAGGTGTCCGTGTCATGAACAAGGCCGATGAAAGGTTGGTATCTATTTCTAATTTTTCCTCATCTTCCTTTGAAGAGAATTTTTATTTGAGAAAGGAAGCTTGTAGTAGTTTTTGGAGAAATTTGAGGATTAGGGAGAACTTGATCCTTCAAAAGTCTAGATTGAATTGGCTTAAAGAGGGAGACTCGAATAGTGGTTTTTTCCATAATGTGATGTGTCATACCCCAAAATTTACCTCCCACACTTCTCTCATAACAAAGGCAAGTCCAAATCTCAAAGACATGGCTCATTCAAATGATCCAGATAATTCACAGTCAACTGATTCAAATTGAAAGGTCAATCATAATCAAGGCATGATTCAAACCGTAATCATTGGGCAAACATCAAGTATGGGGTGCATAACCATCATTTGATCAAGAATTGATCATGATTCCATTAATAGAAAGCCAGAGATGAACAAATACAAAAAGGTTCAAATTAGGGTTTCTTAGGAGAAAGTCAACCCAATTTTGACTGGGCATAACTTTCGTATGGAACGTCAGAAATCCCCCACTCAAAGCCTATTTTGAAGGAAATTGGATTCTCTACAACTTTGTGTCTCACAAGCCAAGACCAAAATTGCTTCATTTAAGAGATACAAAGCAAAAGATTACAGGTTATTCTCAGGCATCCTTCAAAAGCAGTCTCTTTCCCAAAGAGAATATGATCAGGATAAAAGCTTCAAATGAAAAATATGTTCCAAAGTGGCTTGTAGAGGACCTCTTGAGGTTTCTAAAAAGTATTAGAACTCCCTCATAGCTCAAAAATTGAAGGAGATACGCTTGATCAAAGTTAGGTAATTTTTAGGGACCAAATGTGAAAAAGGAGGGTTCAAATGGAGAAACTTTGCAAAAGGGCCCATAGTATTTTCATACAAACTTGGTCCACAAGCTATTAGCATGCCCAAAAACCACTTGCCACGAAAATTAGCATTATATTTGAATTAATATGTTTTTTATTTCATTTTTATGATTTAATAAACACTAAAAATCAAATATTTTGTTAAAATCTGATTTTTGTTTGATTTCCAATCAGAATTAATGATCAAATATATATAATTTCGTGCACATTGATTGGAGAAGGAAATTAATACAAATTGGGCCAAAAATAGTAGCTTAAAGTGCAAGAAATAAAACCAATTTCTCAAATTAGGAAGATTGGATTTAAGTGAGGTTTTGGACAAAGATTTACCCTAATTCTACTCTCCTATAAGTAGTAAACACTAGCCAAGAGACTAGGGGTCGGAAAATCTGCAGAGAAGAGAACTTGCAAGAACACAAAAATTCTCCAAGAAACTCAAGATCGGTTTCAGGGAATTAGGTCGTTTCATTCCAATTTGAAAGTTGCAATAGCTTCGTTGAGGGATTAGGAACGTGTCTGGATACTCGCGCTTCATCAGCACCCCCAGAATTGCCTCCAATTGTTCAAGGTAGGTCTTTCTGAATCTTGGATCGATTGGCATCGTATACTCATGTTCATGTTGTTTTAATTGTGTGTTTGGTCTCTCCTGATCGCTGTGATTGATTCTGGATCGTTTGGTTGAGTTTTGCGCGCTATAGAGTGATCGGCCATTAGAGGCCGATCCAAGCTTTTAGGGTTCGTTTTGGGGGTTTCTTATAGGGATGAAATTAGGTCAAAATGAATATATGATCAAATTCGCATGGCTGAGACGAAACGATTTCAAGTGTCGCGAAATATTTATATGAATGCATGGCCTATTCGTTATTTTTGTAGTCTGGTTTGCTACGTAGGGAAACATAGCAAAATCATAGCTAATTGTACCAGGGTTGAAGGTCTGTGCGAGGAAGATGATGAGGTGTCCTCATCCTATTAGCCCGTTTGAAATTTCGCGCGCGTGTGTCCAGTTGTTCCTTTGTCTTTTTATTTATATTGTTGCACTCATATCTTGGACAGCATAAGCGCGCAGCTGAGTTGGTTGGGGGACGCTGGTTAAGCCTAAGGGTGTGGGTTCGATCCCTGCACCCTCACATATATTTTTTCTGAATTTTCAAACTCTGATCCCATGCGCCTTTAGCCATAGACCTCACCATAGTCCCTCAGGATCCTGCCATCCAATCTCCATCAAATCTAATCCAACGCTCCAGATTTAATGCCTACACAATCTACTCTCCATATAACCACACTGAATAAAAACTTAATAAAAATCTAATTAATTTGTTTTCTTGTAATTAAAATATTAGTTTTGATAATTAATAATTATATTAAAATTATTTTATTTATAGAATAAAAATATGACATTTATATTTAAATATTTTTAATTTGTTATTCGCGCCGATTAAATCGATTAATCGCTGTGGTTAACAATAATTTCAATTAAAATACCATTTTAATTAAAATAAAAATCAAACTAAATTCGATTAAATGGATGCAATCATCTTATTGATTGTGGTTATTAATCTTGCCTCATTATTTAATTTGTTATTATTTGTAGTCGTGCTAATCGATTATGAGAGGTAACAATATAAAACGCGAAATTCATAAAATAATAAAATACAATAAGTTGTTGTTAGTGATAATCGAATTAATCGATTTGAATTGGTAACAATGCAAATCCTTAATCTTTTAACTATGGTGATCAAACCTATTGATCATTGCGGTTAATTGTGCCAAATCAGGGTTGTACGCCCTAAACCCTAATAATTCTAAAATCCATTCAAACTACAATACAATCAAACTACGATAGGCCATTCAAAAAGCCTCAAAACAACTTCAAACCATTCAAATCAAATTCTAAGGGCGTACAACCCGTACCCCGAACTACGTAGACTCTGATCCTCCCTAAGGAGGTACGTAGGCACTTGGCAACAAGGCGAGTCCCCCTCTTAAAAATCTCAATCATGTCCTTATAATTTTGTTTGCCACATTTCTTTACAAACCCTGCCATGCAACCCTAATCTTTGATATATTAGCCTTTAGGAAAGGGCTGAGGGTGCCTAACACCTTCCCTCAGCCTGATTATAATAACTTACCCTCAATCTCTTATCTGCGTAGGGTTTCCTATTCGCCCTTCAGAATAGGTGGCGACTCGAAAGCTGAAATTTTTAGGCAGGTTGCTACAGCTGGCGACTCTGCTGGGGATAACACTATTAGGTTAATTATTATGCTCCTAAGGCTTGAGTGGGTTTAGGTTTGTGGTTTGTGGTTTGTGGTTTAGGGTTTGTGGCGCGTTTTAGGGTTTGGCAAACATGCCATTTTTTAGGGTTTGGGGGAGGTTCATCTTTTAATGAATATTAATGTATTTTCTTTATTATTTATTTGGTTTTGTTTTTTTTTGTTTATTTGTCTGCCTTGAAATATTTAATTATTATATGCATCGCTGTCTTTATGTTGTGTTAAACCCTAAGCGTGGGAGTTAACTTTGAGATCAATAGGGGAGTACGAATCTCCTACGAATCTCACTGATAACTCCACTCGGAGTGGGTTGAGTGTTCGGAAAGGTCCAAAACGAGGCTTGACTTTGTTGAGGGCTGGACTGGATACTTGGCTGATCTCTCTGAGAACCTACCCCAAAAATTCGAACCTCATGGATAAAATGAGTCGTTTTAAAATCCGAAGAGACAAAGAGTCTCGGAGGCTACGAATGACCCCATGAGACCTTCTAGAACCCCCCATAAAAGGTTGGCTCCCTAGAGCCCCCTACGTCGAACCTATGAACCTGGGTTTCTTGAAATATTATGTTATATATGTTTTATATATTTTTGTTGCTATGTTGTTTTCCTTTTTGTGTGTTTGCATGCATCATCTCTCATTTGCATCCTCATCATGTTTTATCCACAAAAAAATAGTAAATAAAAAAAATATGTAATATAAATGTAAAAATGTATTCTATTTCGTGAATGTGTAGGAAGGATGAGTACCAAGAAGACCATTGTTCATCTTACCGTTTCCACTCCGGATATCAAGAAGCTGAAAATAATCAAGGAAAAATTACCATCAAGTGCTTTGGATAGGTATGTAATCCGCTATGGGAATATTTTGGACTTGCTAAGGGTGAAAGTACAAGAGGAAGCTATTACCGCATTGGTTCAATTCTATGATCCGCCGCTTAGATGTTTCACTTTTCAGGATTTCCAGTTGGCTCCCACTTTGGAAGAGATGGATGCTGTGTTGGGATTCTCAAAAATTAAAAAGGAATTCTATACTGGTGTAGGTAAAGAAGTTGATTTTTCAGATTTAGCAAAGGCTTTGGGAGTATCCGATGCGGAATTGAAGACTAACTACAAAACTGATGGAGATGTGCATGGGATCAAGAGATCTTACTTAGAAAATCAAGCTTTAATGTATGCTCAAAAGAAACAATGGGACATTTGTGGACATTTATTAGCTCTTTTGATTTTTGGAGTTGTCTTATTGCCAAAAAATGTTGATTATGTAGATCCCGCTGCCATTCATGCTTTCACTTCCTTTAAGGTTCACGGAAAAGATCCTACTCCGACTATCCTCGCTAATATTTACTATGCTATCCATACAAAGTACGAAAAGAAGAGAGGAATGCTATTTTGTTGTGTCCACTTGCTATATTCTTGGTTGACTTCGCATCTCTATAAAGCTAGTGGTCTTATCAAAGAATTGACTAGAAATGATTGGGCTCAAAAGCTAAGGGCTCTTAAAGCGGATTCTATCCTATGGTATGCAAAGAAATTAAATTCTGATAGGATCATTTACAAATGCGGAGATTTCGACAATGTGCCATTACTAGGGACTCTTGGTTGTATTAATTATAACCCCGTTTTAGCATTACGTCAATTAGGACATTCTATGGATAGTGAACCTTCCAAACAACAAATAGAAGAATTGATCTTGCATGATAATGGGAAGGGTGAACCAAGAACATTGAAGAAAGTAATTCAAGCTTGGAGTCAGGTTCAAAGAAAATATTTTGGGCCAAAGAATGCAATTGCAAAAGCACCTTACACCACATGGGTTCAAGAAAAAGTTGGGAAGATTTTGCTTCCTTTTGTTGTGGATCCTGCATACAAGCCTGATTCTCCTGATCTTGTTCCTCTATCCATTGAAGAGATAGAAGGGATCAAGGCTGCCCTAGAGGCGTCCCGAAAAGAAAAAGAGAAGTTAGAACTTGATTTGCATCAACTTACCAACGAAAGGAGCCAACTACGCTTCGACCTTAAGGATAAGAACCAAGAACTTCAAGCAATGAAGGAAGAGAATGATAGACAAAGGAGTAAAAGGAAGCGTGCAACTGAAGGGTATTTAAGTGCTAATTTTAATTTAGAGGCTCATGATGAGAGGTTGGAGCAAGCTAATGCGGAAATTGCAAGGTGGAGAAGGCGTTATGAGAAGGCTTCCCATGACAAAGCGGAATCCGAGAAAAATCTAGAAGCTGTAGTCTTTGAATTAACTGATAGGACTAAAGATCAAGAGGATGAAATAAGGAACCTCAAATATGATCTTCAAGAAGCCCTCAATGCTGAACAACAAGAGCGCGCAAGGAGACTAGTCACTGAAGAAGCACTTTTACAGCGCACCGGTGAGTATAATAGAGCATATCAAGCCATGGTATCACTTCGGGAAGTGTTCATGAGAGAAAAAGAGATACACGAGGCAGCCTTGAACGAAAGAGACTATTGGAAAAGACAATACACAATTGTTTCTACAGCTTACGAGCATGTGAGCATGGTTCCTAAGATGCTTGAAGACTATGAGAAATGTCGCGATGATTATGATAAGCTAGTCTTTTTGTGTAATGATTTAATTCAAGATATTCCAAAGAGTTTGGCAAAAGCAGAATCATCTCCTATCATCCTTCCCGAAGTAGTCAAAGAGTTCATGAAGCTTTGTAGAGATATGGTGGACAAGTTCCAAGAAGACATCCAAAGGCGTTCTTAGCTTTATGTTATCTCCTTGTTGCTTTTATTTCAAGTACTTTTAATTTGATTTATTTTGAGTATTTTTAATTTCAGTTTCCTTTCCTCTTTGTAAACCAACAATGAAGTGGTATTTCCTTTCAATTAATAAAGTGTGTTTATTTTTTGCATTTACTTATTGTTCCTACAATATTCACCAAATAAATATATGCGAAAAAAAGAAGAAAAAAGAAGAAAAAGAATAAAAAAGAATGTATATTTACTATAATAATGTGGATAAGACATGAACATAGCATAAGCATAGCATGCATATCATGCACATCATATTTATTTCAAAAAAAAAATAAGAAAAACTATCTTCATCTCCAGTCACACCATTGCAACTCAACCGCTGATTCAGACAAGATCTCAAAAGAAAAAGGCAATGGAACAATTGGAACAGAACCAAGCCGCCCTTCGTGAGGAAATGACCCAGCTGAAAGGTACTATTGAAGACCTCAAGGGAGGAATGGCCCAAATGCTGAGCTTCATGAAAGACCTCAAAGATAAGCAAGACAAGGCTAAGGAGGTTCAGGATCAGTATGAGGAGATACCTCAGGATGGCAACCCATTGTTAGGGTATGTACGAGGCCATGAACCTCACAAAACAAATGCTCACGCATCTAAAAAGGTCACTACGACCCATGAAGAGGGAGAGGCTTCTCGAGAAGGGTTTATTCCTACTGCTCAGAAAGAAGGGACGTCTCGCACAGTTCGCATCCCTATCAACAATCCGCTTAGGGATGAGGACTATCTGGACCTGCAATATGGGGATACCAATGACATAAACCAAGGTCTCCAACCAAAGCTGAACTCTGCTAATTCTGGAGAGGATTCCAAAGATAGTGGACAAATCAAGGCACTAGAAGAGAGACTGAAGGCTGTCGAAGGGTATGATGCTTTTGATGTGGATACTTTTGAAATGAGCTTGGTTCCAGATCTAACAATTCCACACAAATTCAAAGTTCCGAACTTTGAAAAATACAAGGGACTCACATGTCCAAGGAACCACTTGCGCATGTATGTGCGAAAGATGGCTGCTTATGCTCATGATCAGAAATTAATGATACACTTCTTCCAAGATAGTTTAAGTGGAGCATCGGTGGACTGGTACATGCAACTGGAAAAGACTAATATCCGAAGCTGGACCGACCTTGCCAATACCTTCCTTAAGCAATACAAGTACAATTTGGACATGGCACCCAATCGGATGCAACTCCAAAATCTGTCGCAAAAGAAGGAAGAATCATTTAAAGAGTATGCTCAGAGGTGGAGAGAGATAGCTTCCCGAGTCCAACCTCCCTTGTTGGAAAAAGAACTGGTAGATATGTTTATGGCTACACTACAAGGGCCATATTATGATAAGATGGTTGGAAGCGTGTCATCAGGATTTTCAGACTTGGTAGTCATCGGTGAAAGGATTGAGAATGGGATCAAGAATGGAAAGATACAAGGGGCACCACCTGGATCCTATCAGGCGAAGAGGCCTACCCCCAACTTCACAAAAAAGAAGGAAGGAGAAACTAATGCTGTAGGCCATCAGGAAACTAGACCTCCTATGACATACCCACCACGACAAAACCGGTTTCAGGGAGGACCAAGGAGATTCGATCCGCTACCTACTTCCAAGAAAGAGATTATGAAATATTTAGTAAATGAATCTTTGGTAGAGGTTAGACCAGTGCCACCTCCTCCTCCAGGCAAGCTCATGCCCAACTACAAACCAAATGAAAGGTGCGAATTTCACGCCAATTCTCCCGGACACACCCTGGAGAAATGTTGGGCCTTCAGCCACATCGTTCAGGACTTAATTGAATCAGGGGCAATCGCCTTTGACAAACCCAATGTGAAGACGAATCCGATGCCACACCATGAAGGCGCAGTCAATGCAATAGAAGTTGTCAATGAGCAAGAGTTGGTTCAACAACGGAACTCCCCCATAGATGCACTTAAGAGGTATCTTCTTATAAAGGGGTTTATCCTAGAACATAACGAAGCTTTCAAAGACACTTTGCAAAGGCTCATGGATCAAGGATTGATCCAACTGGAGGAACACCCGGAAGAGGAATACGTGGCGATGGTGGAAAGAAACGAGCCTTTAATGATACCTGCACAAGGGGCAAGGAAACCATTGATTATCCCATGCTCTAGACCACCAGTGATGATACCTACGCAAGAGCGTACCAAGATCATCCCAATCAGAGGACCATATCCTTTGGACAAGATGAAAGCGGTACCATGGGAATATGAGACCGATACTAATACTGCAGTATCAAGCATCGTTGGACCTGGAGGCATGACCCGTAGTGGGCGCATATTCAAAACTGCGCAAGTACAACCAAAGTCTAGTGAAAACTTGACGCAATCTGGAGAACAAGTAGTCATGAGACCAAGTGACGAGTCTGAACCTAAGAATAAAGAAACTTCTAATAAGGATGTTGAGGAGTTTCTCGCTCTGATTAAGAAGAGTGATTATAGAGTGGTAGATCAGTTGCAACAGACACCGTCTAAGATATCGCTCTTATCACTATTGATACACTCTAAGAAACATCGAGATGCTCTGATGAAGATCCTAAACGCTGCCCATGTAACTAAGGACATCACAGTCAATCAATTTGACGGAATGGTAGCAAATCTAACTGCTGGGGCATGCCTGGGCTTCAGTGACAATGAGCTGCCCCTACAAGGAAGGTCACACAACAAAGCCTTGCATATCTCCATGCAATGTGGGAAGGCTCATCTGGCTAGAGTTTTGATTGACACGGGATCATCTTTAAATGTGATGCCAAAGGCGACACTTGACAAGATAGCCCTAGAAGGATTGGTAGTTAGACCAAGTCGTCTGGTGGTAAAAGCATTTGATGGATCACAGAGCCCAGTATTAGGAGAAGTGGATTTGCCGGTTGTGATTGGTCCTCATACCTTCTGCATCAATTTCCAAGTGATGGAAATTGAGCCAGCTTATACCTGCCTACTAGGACGCCCTTGGATCCACGCAGCTGGGGCAGTTACCTCTACCCTCCATCAGAAATTAAAATTTGTGAATGGGAACTCTATAGTAACCATCAATGGAGAAGAAGATATATTTGTCAGCAATCTAAATTCATACAGATATATTGAGGCTGGAGACGAAGCATTGGGTACCGCATTTCAAGCACTAGAAATTGCAACTGCTATCACACTACCAGTGGAGAAGATAAGAAGGGCGGTAACATCATGGAAAGATCTGCAGGATGCAGATATTAAAGGCTGGGGCAAGCTGCCAGAGGTTTTGGAGAAGAAAGATCGCCTGGGGTTAGGGTATCAACCCACCAAAAGCATCAAAAAGGAGGAACAACAATTTCCCCCAATAATGCAAACTTTTGTGACTGGTGGGTATGAACATGTGGCTATGGTGTCCAACCAGGATTCTCGAGAAGGGACGTCCAACTTCATTCGAGAAATCAGACCAGGGGAACAACTTCAGAATTGGACAAGCATGGAGATACCGGAGATAGTTTTCATTTCAAAGTAATTTGCTTTTGTGTGTTTTATTTCCTTTTTTCAAATAAAAACAATAAGGCTCATGCCTCGCCCGAAGCATAGAGTTAGTTTGTAAGGGCCCCATTTACTTTCAAGTTTTGAAGTTTATTAATAAAATTGTCTTTGCATTTTGGTATTAAAAACATTGTCGCTTCTCGCATTTATTTCTTTTCTATTTTTAAAAAAAAAATGACAAATAAATTTCTTGCACAAATAAAGCACGTTCACATCTGCATACTAAAAGAAAACAAAACATAAAACATGTGCAGATCACCTTCTGACACCACCGATAATAATACTGCTGAGACTCTATACAAACTCGAGGCTCTCGCTAATCAGGCTGAAGAAGGGGATGAGGAAGACGATGAACTTCCGGAAGAGTTGTCAAGGTTAGTGGATAAGGAATCCAAGAGCACGCTCCCTCCACAAGAGGCCATTGAAATCATAAACTTGGGAACGGATGAAGAACCCAAGAACATTAAGATCGGGGCAACGCTAGGTAAGGACGTAAAAGCAACGCTAACCAAGCTCCTCCACAAGTATGCAGAGATTTTTGCTTGGTCATACCGTGACATGCCGGGGTTGGATACAGACATCGTGGTACACAGGTTACCTCTCAAAGAAGGGTGTGCGCCGGTCAGGCAAAAGCGCAGAAGGGTTCGACCAGATATGGACAGTAAGATTAGGGAAGAAGTGCTCAAATAGTTCGATGCCGGGTTTCTTGCGGTAGTTGATTACCCACCATGGATTGCAAACATAGTGCCAGTTCCTAAGAAAGACGGGAAGGTGCGCATGTGTGTAGACTACAGGGATCTAAATAAAGCAAGTCCAAAAGATGATTTCCCACTACCACATATAGATATCTTGGTGGATAATACAGCACAAGCTTCGGTGTTCTCCTTTATGGATGGGTTCTCCGGATATAATCAAATCAAAATGGCCCCTGAGGATATGGAAAAGACCACCTTCATGACATCTTGGGGCACCTTCTGCTACAAAGTGATGCCTTTTGGATTGAGAAATGCAGGGGCAACATATCAAAGAGCCATGGTCACACTATTCCATGATATGATTCACAAAGAGGTCGAAGTATATGTAGATGATATGATCGCCAAATCCGGCACAGAAGAAGAACACATCACAAATCTACATAAGTTGTTCGAACGCTTAAAGAAGTACAAGCTAAGGTTAAACCCAAACAAGTGTACGTTTGGTGTAAGATCGGGAAAGCTGTTGGGATTCATTGTAAGCCAGTGAGGTATAGAGGTCGATCCTGATAAAGTAAAAGCCATACAGGCGATGCCCGTTCCAAAAACAGAAAAAGAAGTGCGAGGTTTCCTGGGCCGATTGAATTACATCTCAAGGTTCATTTCACATTTAACAGCTACATGCGAGCCTATATTCAAACTACTCAGGAAGGATCAACCTATCAAGTGGAACGACGATTGTCAGGTAGCCTTCGAAACTATAAAGAACTACTTACAAGAACCACCGATACTTTTACCTCCCGTACCCGGAAGACCGCTGATTATGTACCTCATAGTACTTGAAAGATCTATGGGGTGTGTACTGGGGCAACAAGATGAAACAGGCAGGAAAGAACACGCTATCTACTACCTCAGTAAGAAATTCACGGATTGCGAATCTCGGTATTCACCATTGGAAAAGACATGTTGTGCCCTAGCATGGGCCTCCAAACGTCTAAGGCAATATATGCTGAATCATTCCACATGGCTAATATCGAGAATGGATCCTTTAAAATACGTGTTCGAAAAACAGGCGCTCACTGGTAGAATTGCAAGGTGGCAAATGTTGTTGTCCGAATACGACATACAGTATGTAACTCAAAAAGCAATAAAAGGGAGTGTATTGGCAGAACATCTTGCTCACCAACCCCTCGAGGAATACCAATCTATGAAGTTCGACTTCCCTGATGAGGATATTATGCTAGTAAGAGACTATGAAATACCAGGACCCGACGAGGGACCCGAACCGGGTTTGGTATGGAAACTCATGTTCGACGGTGCCTCAAATGCACTAGGACATGGCATAGGGGCAGTATTGACATCTCCCGATGACCGGCACTTACCCTTCACCGCAAGACTATGTTTCGACTGTACCAACAACATTGCAGAATACGAAGCATGCATATTGGGGTTAGAAGCTGCAATCGACCTAAGGATCAAACTCCTTGATGTATACGGAGACTCAGCATTGGTAATCCATCAAGTCAACAAAGAATGGGACACTCGAGATGCAAAACTAATCCCATACCGAGACCTTATACTGGAGTTGACGGCTGAATTTGATACTATCACTTTTACTCATATCCCGAGGGAAGAAAATCAAATAGCCGATGCACTAGCAACGCTCTCCTCTATGTTCAAGGTGACCTGGCCAAACCATGAACCACGGATAACTGTTAGACACTTCGACGAACCTGCCTATTGCCTTGCGATTGAGGAGCATTCCGACAACAGACCATGGTACCATGACATAAAAATGTATCTGGAAAAACAGGAATACCCGGAAAATGCCTCAACAATTGATAAAAAGACACTGAGAAGACTTGCATCCAAGTTTTTCTTAAGCGGAAGCATCTTATACAAAAGGAACTATGACTCAGTGTTGTTGAGATGTGTAGATAAAAACGAGGCCAAGGAGATTATCAGGGAGGTACATGAAGGAACCTTTGGGACCCATGCAAACGGACACTCAATGGCTAGAAAGATACTGCGAGCAAGGTATTACTGGTTGACAATGGAGGCCGACTGTTTCCAATATGCAAGGACCTGTCACAAGTGCCAGATCTACGCTGACAAGGTGCACGTACCACCAAACCCGTTGAACGTTCTGAGTTCACCATGGCCATTTGCAATGTGGGGAATCGACATGATAGGGATGATAGAACCTAAAGCGTCGAATGGACATCAATTTATATTGGTTGCCATAGACTACTTCACCAAATGGGTCGAAGCTGCCTCTTACACCAACGTGACGAGACAAGTAGTCACTCGGTTCATCAAGCATAATATCATATGTCGGTATGGGGTTCCAAGCAGGATTATCACCGATAATGGGTCGAATCTGAACAATAACATGATGAGGGAGCTGTGCGAGGAGTTCAAGATCGAACACCACAATTCTTCACCATACAGGCCTAAAATGAACGGCGCTGTCGAAGCTGCAAACAAAAATATCAAAAAGATAATACAAAAGATGGTGAAAACATACAAGGATTGGCACGAAATGCTCCCATTCGCCTTACACGGTTATAGAACCTCGGTGCGTACGTCTACAGGGGCAACCCCCTTTTCCCTAGTCTACGGTATGGAAGCTGTCCTCCCAATCGAAGTGGAGATCCCGTCACTAAGAGTCATAGCCGACACAAAGTTAGAAGAATCGGAATGGGTAAAAACTCGTTTGGATCAGCTTAATCTCATTGAAGAAAAGCGACTGACAGCTTTGTGTCATGGACAACTCTATCAGAAGAGAATGAAAAAAGCGTTCGATAAGAAGGTCCGACCTCGAACCTACAAAGAAGGTGACATTGTCCTCAAGAAGATACTGCTACCTCGACTCGACGCTCGTGGAAAATGGACACCAAACTATGAAGGTCCATACATTGTACAAACGGTGTTCTCAGGAGGGGCATTAGTCCTCACTACAATGGATGGGGATGAGCTACCGCACCCAATCAACTCAGACGCGGTCAAGAAGTACTATGCCTAGCAAAAGCAGGATTACCAGACATAAGCCGAAGGCAAACTATGAAAGATAGGGTATCGTGCAATCATCTACTTCTGAAGTCGAAGGATTATTGGGGCCCTCGATAACAAAAAGGGCAACGGCAGTATTAATATCATTTCCATTTGTCATTTTCTTTCTCTGCATTTTTGTACACCCGCCGATTCAAGGCAATATCAATAAAATTTTCTTTTTGCATACTGCGCTTCATTTCTAATTTCAATACCATTTGCAAAGGATAATTTATTTTTATAAACTTTTAACATGGATTTAACATGAGAAACTTACAAACTTCCAACACAAAAGCAATAGAATAAGACTATGAAAACTCCGGAAGGCTACAAACGCCCCGCGATGCGATCACTTAAATCTAGCAGAATATCATTACAAAGGATGGTATCAATGGATTAATCAGACTGAGCCAGAAAGTCACAAACAATTCAAAAGAAAAAGGGGTTAAACAAAAGCAATGGGTGATAAGGAGATGAGTGATAAATGTAGGGGGTATCATATATACATTAATACATACGTTCATCAATATACATGCAACATACACATGTGTAAGCATTCATACATACGCATTATACAAACAACATGGGCATATGCACAACATATAAACATAATGCATACGCATTTACAGGAACAAAAATTCGACACAGGTAAATTCTGCAACAACACTTGCAGATAACCCTGTTGGTGCAGGTGAACTTGCTAGAACTATAGCAAGCAATCCTATTGGGGTCCAAACTGCGATGTAACTTGCCAGAACTATGGTAAGTGAGAGGTACAAACTGCGACGTAGCTTGCCAGAACTATGGTAAGTAAGGGGTTCACAAACTGCGAGTAGCTTACCAGCACTATGGTAAGTGAGAAGTTCACAAACTGCGAGTAGCTTACCAGCACTATGGTAAGTGAGAAATTCACAAACTGCGAGTAGCTTACCAGCACTATGGTAAGTGAGAAATTCACAAACTGCGAGTAGCTTACCAGCACTATGGTAAGTGAGAAGTTCACAAACTGCGAGTAGCTTACCAGCACTATGGTAAGTGAGAGGTTCACAAAATGCGAGTAGCTTACCAGCACTATGGTAAGTGAGGGATCCACAAACTACGGAGGCTTGCTGGCCATAGCAAGCCGATTACACAACCAACAGAGGTCCTCGCTATGTAAGACTCAGGCTTTAGCAGGACATTTCGCTTCATCCATACTCAAGCTCAAGGCAAATTTAGGGGCCTTCCAGTATTTAATAACTCTTCGATCGGAACGACGCGAGGTCTACACACCCTCTTGTCACCCAATCCAAGGTAATTAAATAGGGGCAGCTGTCATACCCCAAAATTTACCTCCCACACTTCTCTCATAACAAAGGCAAGTCCAAATCTCAAAGACATGGCTCATTCAAATGATCCAGATAATTCACAGTCAACTGATTCAAATTGAAAGGTCAATCATAATCAAGGCATGATTCAAACCGTAATCATTGGGCAAACATCAAGTATGGGGTGCATAACCATCATTTGATCAAGAATTGATCATGATTCCATTAATAGAAACTCAGAGATGAACAAATACAAAAAGGTTCAAATTAGGGTTTCTTAGGAGAAAGTCAACCCAATTTTGACTGGGCATAACTTTCGTATGGAACGTCAGAAATCCCCCACTCAAAGCCTATTTTGAAGGAAATTGGATTCTCTACAACTTTGTGTCTCACAAGCCAAGACCAAAATTGCTTCATTTAAGAGATACAAAGCAAAAGATTACAGGTTATTCTCAGGCATCCTTCAAAAGCAGTCTCTTTCCCAAAGAGAATATGATCAGGATAAAAGCTTCAAATGAAAAATATGTTCCAAAGTGGCTTGTAGAGGACCTCTTGAGGTTTCTAAAAAGTATTAGAACTCCCTCATAGCTCAAAAATTGAAGGAGATACGCTTGATCAAAGTTAGGTAATTTTTAGGGACCAAATGTGAAAAAGGAGGGTTCAAATGGAGAAACTTTGCAAAAGGGCCCATAGTATTTTCATACAAACTTGGTCCACAAGCTATTAGCATGCCCAAAAACCACTTGCCACGAAAATTAGCATTATATTTGAATTAATATGTTTTTTATTTCATTTTTATGATTTAATAAACACTAAAAATCAAATATTTTGTTAAAATCTGATTTTTGTTTGATTTCCAATCAGAATTAATGATCAAATATAATATAATTTCGTGCACATTGATTGGAGAAGGAAATTAATACAAATTGGGCCAAAAATAGTAGCTTAAAGTGCAAGAAATAAAACCAATTTCTCAAATTAGGAAGATTGGATTTAAGTGAGGTTTTGGACAAAGATTTACCCTAATTCTATTCTCCTATAAGTAGTAAACACTAGCCAAGAGACTAGGGGTCGGAAAATCTGCAGAGAAGAGAACTTGCAAGAACACAAAAATTCTCCAAGAAACTCAAGATCGGTTTCAGGGAATTAGGTCATTTCATTCCAATTTGAAAGTTGCAATAGCTTCGTTGAGGGATTAGGAACGTGTCTGGATACTCGCGCTTCATCAGCACCCCCAGAATTGCCTCCAATTGTTCAAGGTAGGTCTTTCTGAATCTTGGATCGATTGGCATCGTATACTCATGTTCATGTTGTTTTAATTGTGTGTTTGGTCTCTCCTGATCGCTGTGATTGATTCTGGATCGTTTGGTTGAGTTTTGCGCGCTATAGAGTGATCGGCCATTAGAGGCCGATCCAAGCTTTTAGGGTTCGTTTTGGGGGTTTCTTATAGGGATGAAATTAGGTCAAAATGAATATATGATCAAATTCGCATGGCTGAGACGAAACGATTTCAAGTGTCGCGAAATATTTATATGAATGCATGGCCTATTCGTTATTTTTGTAGTCTGGTTTGCTACGTAGGGAAACATAGCAAAATCGTAGCTAATTGTACCAGGGTTGAAGGTCTGTGCGAGGAAGATGATGAGGTGTCCTCATCCTATTAGCCCGTTTGAAATTTCGCGCGCGTGTGTTTAGTTGTTCCTTTGTCTTTTTATTTATATTGTTGCACTCATATCTTGGACAGCATAAGCGCGCAGCTGAGTTGGTTGGGGGACGCTGGTTAAGCCTAAGGGTGTGGGTTCGATCCCTGCACCCTCACATATATTTTTTCTGAATTTTCAAACTCTGATCCCATGCGCCTTTAGCCATAGACCTCACCATAGTCCCTCAGGATCCTGCCATCCAATCTCCATCAAATCTAATCCAACGCTCCAGATTTAATGCCTACACAATCTACTCTCCATATAACCACACTGAATAAAAACTTAATAAAAATCTAATTAATTTGTTTTCTTGTAATTAAAATATTAGTTTTGATAATTAATAATTATATTAAAATTATTTTATTTATAGAATAAAAATATGACATTTATATTTAAATATTTTTAATTTGTTAATCGCGTCGATTAAATCGATTAATCGCTGTGGTTAACAATAATTTCAATTAAAATACCATTTTAATTAAAATAAAAATCAAACTAAATTCGATTAAATGGCTGCAATCATCTTATTGATTGTGGTTATTAATCTTGCCTCATTATTTAATTTGTTATTATTTGTAGTCGTGCTAATCGATTATGAGAGGTAACAATATAAAACGCGAAATTCATAAAATAATAAAATACAATAAGTTGTTGTTAGTGATAATCGAATTAATCGATTTGAATTGGTAACAATGCAAATCCTTAATCTTTTAACTATGGTGATCAAACCTATTGATCATTGCGGTTAATTGTGCCAAATCAGGGTTGTACGCCCTAAACCCTAATAATTCTAAAATCCATTCAAACTACAATACAATCAAACTACGATAGGCCATTCAAAAAGCCTCAAAACAACTTCAAACCATTCAAATCAAATTCTAAGGGCGTACAACCCGTACCCCGAACTACGTAGACTCTGATCCTCCCTAAGGAGGTACGTAGGCACTTGGCAACAAGGCGAGTCCCCCTCTTCAAAATCTCAATCATGTCCTTATAATTTTGTTTGCCACATTTCTTTACAAACCCTGCCATGCAACCCTAATCTTTGATATATTAGCCTTTAGGAAAGGGCTGAGGGTGCCTAACACCTTCCCTCAGCCTGATTATAATAACTTACCCTCAATCTCTTATCTGCGTAGGGTTTCCTATTCGCCCTTCAGAATAGGTGGCGACTCGAAAGCTGAAATTTTTAGGCAGGTTGCTACATGATGAAACAAAGAAGAAGGCGTAATCATCTTGGTCCCATTTGTTTACCGGGAGGTATGGTAGATTCGGTTGAAGATATAAAAGAAGCGGGTTTTAATCATTTTGGGGAAAAGTTTGTTGAGTCCGAGGAGGAAAGACCTTTGTTGGAAGGTATTCCTTTCAATTACATTAGTAGTGAGGAGGCGGAGGGGATTGAAAGACCTTTTATTGAATCGGAGATAAAGGAGGCGGTTTGGGCTTGTGGTAGTAATAAAAGTCCGGGCTCGGATGGATATTCTTTTCTCTTTTTAAAAAAGTGTTGGAATATTATTAAGTTCGATTTCATCCGGTTTTTGAACTATTTGTTTGAGGGAAGGCCGATTTCAAAGGCGGTTACTTCATCTTTTTTGACGCTTGTTCCTAAGTCTTCTAACCCGATCGGGTTGGATGAATATAGACCTATTTGCTTGGTGGGGTGCATGTACAAGGTGGCGGCGAAGCTTTTAGCGGGTAGGTTTAAAGTAGTACTTAACTCGGTAATTTCCACTTGTCAAAGCGCTTTTGTTCCAGGAAGACAACTTCTTGATGGTGTTTTAGTAGCGAACGAGGTGGTGGATTTTGCTAGAAAAGAAGGTAAAAGGTGTATGCTTTTCAAAGTGGATTTTGAAAAGGCATATGACAAAGTTAGTTGGAGTTTTTTGAAATACATGCTTAAAAGGATGGGATTCGGGGAGAAGTGGATGAGGTGGATGGACTCATTGGTGTTTACTAGTAGTATGTCGGTGTTGGTTAACGGGAGCCCTACGAAGGAATTTAGTGTTTCAAGAGGCTTGAGGCAAGGAGATCCTCTTTCTCCTTTTCTTTATGTCATAGCAGCGGAAGGTCTTACGGGTTTGATTAGACAATCTATTGAAGTGGGAGAGTTTCAAAGAATTGTCTTCAAGGAGTCTTGTTCGGTAGATATTTTATAATTTGCGGATGATACTCTAATTGTGGGAGAAGGTAGTTGGAAACAAGTTTGGGCTATTAAAGCGGCTCTTAGAGCTTTTGAGATTGTTTCGGGGCTTGGTATTAATTATCAAAAAAGTAAATTGATAGGTATTAATACTAATGTGGGTTTTTTGGAAGCGGCATCTTTCGTTCTATCATGTAAGGTGGAGGAGAGTAACTTCTATTTTCTAGGTATGCTGGTTGGTTATAATCCGAGAAGGGAAGCAACTTGGAAGCCGCTTTTGTCTAAAATGAGGAAAAGGTTGGAAGGATGGACGAATCGCTTCTTGAATTTTGGAGGTAGAATAACTCTTCTAAAATATATCCTTAGTTCTATGGCTATTTTTACTATGTCTTTCTACAAAATGCCAAAAAAGTGGTGAGGTGTTTTAATTCTATTCAAAGTAAGTTTTTATGGGGTGGGGTGGAGGAAAAGAGGAGAATTCATTGGGTGAGGTGGGAGGATGTCACTTTACCGGTAGAAAAAGGGGGTTTAGGAGTTAAAGATATATATTCTTTCAATATGGCTCTCTTAAACAAATGGCGGTGGCGTATTCTTCAAGGGAGAGATTCTTTGTGGGTAGACGTTTTGAAGGCGCGGTATGGAGATTTATCTTCCAAAGTGTTTTGTGTTGACAAGGAGGCAAAATCATCTTCCTCTTGTTCCTTTTGGTGGAAGGATATGATTAAGGTTAGTTCTTCATTCATCTTGGATCCTATTGTTGAAAGAACTAGCTATATTGTCCATAATGGTTTTATTACACCTTTTTGGGATTCTAAGTGGCTAGATGGTGTTTCTTTGAGAGATGATTTTCCGGTGTTGTATGAGTTTTCCCGGTTGAAAAAAGTATCGGTAGCGGCGATGGGGGGGTGGTTGGATGGAAATTGGAAGTGGAGTAATTTTGGTATTTCCGATTACCTTTTGGAAGCGGAAGAGGTAGTAGAGGAGGCGGATAGAATGAAAAATAAAGTGGAGGAGTTTAACGGTTGGAAAGTGGGTAAAGACTTGGTGGAGTGGAATGGTAATATGGAAAAGACTTTTTCGGTATCTTCGTGTTATGATTTTTTGGATTCGAATCGGATTCCATATGGCCCTCCCAATATCCATGATGGAGTTTTTAGCTTGATTTGGAAGATGGATGTTCCGTTCAAGATCAAAGCTTTCGGGTGGAGATTATTCCGCAATAGACTTCCAACAAAAGACCAATTGGTTCTTAGAGGTATTGTTCTTTCTCTAGAGAATTCTTTATGTACTTTTTGTGGTGTTTGTTTGGAGAACTTGAATCATCTCTTTTTTGATTGTGGGGTGGTGAAGAAGATTTGGTGCGATATAGCGGTATGGGTTGGTAAAGGGGATAGTTATTTTGTAGAGTGCTTTGCTTTTTTTTATGGATTGACACTCCTTTTTTAATGTGAATATGGTGAAAGATAGAAAATTGGGTGTAGTTTGGTTAGCTATTACTTGGGCTATATGGTTAGTTAGAAACGGTGTTTGTTTCCGGAATGATCCTTGGAACGTCGACAATACCGTGTGGAACATCAAGCTTTTGGTGTGGAAGTGGTCTTTTTGTGGGAAGATTACTCATCCCAATTATTCCTTTTATGCGCTTTGTAAGGAACCGGTGTTTTTCCTCTCATAAGGATAATTGGTTTGTAATTTTCTTTCTCGTTTTGGTTGGTTTCCGGTGTATACGGGTTGGAGAACCCCCTTTGTTCTCCCGTTAATATATATTTTCTTGCCTTCTAAAAAAAAGAATCACGGAGGAAAGTTTTCGGAAACTCTCATTCGCCGTTACACAAGGTCTGTTTTAGAAGGACTTAAACACATTCATGAAAACGGTTTTGTTCATTGTAACATAAAGCTAGAAAACATTCTTGTATTCGACAACGGAAATGTTAAGATTTCAGATTTTGGTCTAGCAAAGGAGACAGGTTTAGAACATGGTGAGAAGAAGTTGGAATTCAGAGGAACTCCTATATTTATGGCGCCGGAGTCGGTTAATGATAGCGTTTATGAATCTCCGGTGGATATTTGGGCTCTTGGTTGCGCCGTCGTGGAAATGATTACCGGTAAACCAGCATGGATTATGAGTAGCAAGTAAAATATGTGGTCGTTGATGATTCGTATTGGGATTGGAAAAGAATTACCGTTGATTCCAGATGAATTATCAGAAGAAGGCAAAGATTTTCTTAAAAAGTGTTTTGTTAAAGATCCTATGAAAAGATGGAGGGCTGAGATGCTATTGAAAGACCCTTTTATTTCTGATGATGATGAAACTGTTTTATCTATGAAAGAGTTGTCATTGCCATTAATGTCTCCAAGAACTCACTTTGATTTTATTCAATGGGCCTTTTCTACTGTGAAGACTTTACCGACGGAGAGACTCCAACAATTAGTTACATAGATTGATTAGAATCAGACTGGTGTTTTGTCCGGTCAAATTAGAATTTTGATGAATCACATTGTAATGTTTATATCACATGATGTTAATTAATTCTTTTTGATGAAATGAATGAAAGTTGTTTTAATATATTTGAATTTGTTCTATTTTGTAATATTTTTTTGTGTATCGAAATGAATGAAAGTTTTTGCAATATTCTGAAATGATAAAGTTAAACTATGATACTCGCTAAATCAAAATTTTCTGTTTCTGTTACTACATTGCTAAACCAACAATAAAAAAGTATAGTGTCAAATAAAGCTAAATCAGTATCCATCATGCCAAACACGAATGGGTAACAAATACAAGGATCAAGGTCTTAAACAATTGTAGTTCTAGGCATGATAATTTTTAACTTATTTAAGGTAAATTTAACAATTTCTTAATAATTTTTTTAATGTTATAATGATGTAAATTAAGTTAAGTTACATATTCATATGTTTGTTGTGGTGATAGAGTGCTTGAAGATTTTTTAATGATTGCATCAAATTCAAATTTTAGGTGTAGTTATTGAGCTTGTTTGAAGGATTCAAAAATATTCTTAAGAATAAGTTATTTGAAAATAAATATATGGAAATTTATTTGTTTAAAAAGGTGTTGAATATATAATTTGACATTTTAACTAAAATTGATAATTATAACTTCAAGAAAATTCCAAAAAAAAAAAAACTAACTTTAAAAAAAATTATATAAATTTTATGAGAATAAACATTTTTGCCTTCTTACATTATAATAAAATCATAAAAGTCTTTTTTTTTTTAAGTTATTTCATTTTTATAATAAAGAATATATATTTGAAAAATACTTGCATGGATACAAACCTAAATTCATATTTTTAGGAACAACCAATAACAAAGAGGATAAATCAAATTTATTTAAATTTTATTTCCTTTTTAATTGGAATAATTAAGGTGATTAGGATAATGGAGGAGAGAAATAATTTTATTTTTAGTTTTTAACAAAGTATTTTCCTATATATTTTTAAATGTGGTAACAAACATACGGAATAATTTCTCAGTTAGGTATTTTCGATAATGTAAACTTTAAACTTAAAACAACAATCCTTTTTTTTTTTAAGGATCTATTCATTGAAGAAGTAGTTTTAATCAAAGAGGATATTATTGAATAAGATTTAAGTCTTTATTTGGATAATAATAATAATAATAATAATAATAATAATAATAATAATAATAATAATAATAATAATAATAATAATAATAATAATTGATCGTACCTGATTAGAAGAATCGTCGCTGGCTGCTCGGACTGGATCTTCTAGGAAAGAGGAGGGGGTGTACCTGCAAGGTACTCTGATGCCAAAGTGAGTAGACGAGCAAAGGAGTGCAAGTACGAGCTAAAGGTTAGAAAGAAGTGAATACCTGACCCTCTAGTGGAAGAGGGTATTTATAGCCCCCAGCGCTGGGCCATGATCTCGCTACTGGGTTGGACTCCCAAGCCCAACTAGGAGACTGCCAGGTTTCTTGAGCGGAAATATCGGAGGTGCGTGAGTGCCCTCTGTCCTGGTTAACCGCTCCGAAGTTTAAGGGAGACGCGGTCTTTTAGGGGCCACGTTGGCTACGTATTACTCGGAGGGTTGGATATGAAGGAGCCCTGCGAGGAGCAGGGTCCTCGGCAACGAGTGGTGCTCGCGAAGGAGCACTCGTGCCGGGCGTCGATTGGCTCGCGGGGAGCAGTCCTGCCGGGCGCTATATGGTCTGTGAAGACGGTCTTGCCGAGCATGCCTAAGGTGGGCACCCCAGACGCTGAGGTGGACCACGGAGAAACTTGGGCCTCTGAGGTTTACTGGGCCGAGACTATGTTGGGCCTAACCTTTGCCCAGTCCAGAACAGGAGCCCCCCAAGTCAGAGCTTTCTGGTCAAGGAGCTGTGACTTTGATGATGCTCGGACCCCATGACTTCGGTGATGCCTGGCGGGATTTATCCTCGTCTACCAGATGTGCTCGGAAGAACGATCTGTGGGTTGGAACGAAAAAGTCGCACGTGTGCGACACGCGCTGACGTGGCATAGGTAATGATGGCCTAGGGTCTAGGAGGCGGCGTTTGTCAGGGGGCGCAACGTTTCGCCTTCCGAGCCTCTTTCCTATAAAAAGGGGTGAGTCCCCACATTTAGGCGCTTTTCTCTTTCTGTTCGCTTGCTCGGCTCCAGGCAGACGACCCCCGGAAGCAGTTGTTCGTCCTATTGTTCATCGTGTTAACTGCCGTTCACCGAAGAGTTTCTCCTAGCCATCGTCATTATGTCTACAAGTAAGTTCGCGAACCTCTTCGTTGTTTTTATGCCTTTCCCGTAGGGTTTGGGGATCTTGCGATTTCTTACTTTCGCGGTCCTCGCCATCTATGTCGGCTGAGTCCTATGCACAGTCATTACTTCTCGGGTTATCCAAGCGATGCCCGGGGGTTAGTTAGTGGATTAGACGATGTTCGTGGTTAGATCCTCGTGGCTCCATTTAGGTCCGATTTCCGCCGTCATATCCCCTTTATTAAGTTTTGTCGTGAGTCCCCGGCTGACGGGCGTCTTTCCTCGATGGGGGTTTAGCCGGGGGCTCTACTGCTCCAGCTCTACCCTTTCGCTTGCGTTGCGGTGGAAGGGTGGATTTGATGAACTGTCGAATTCACTTTTCCCTTCTGCGTGCAGGTGAATCTGATTCGAGTGCTAGTTCGGGGTCCAGTTCGGAATCTGACTCGTGGGCTAGTGGATCGGAAGATACGACGGCGAGTAGCTCCGATGTTGAAATCGTCGAAGTTCAAAATACGCCCTCCGCAGCCGAAGACGACCATGCCGATTCCCCTGGTTCGGACGCCGAGGGAGGGGTTTCCCCAATGCCGCTATTCAGTTATGACTGCACGGTCGAGCTCGACTAGGTAGCCGACGAGCCTTTGGCGGTCGTCTCCCGATATACCGAGTCTTTAGATGGGGCTTTCAAAGAAATCGAGGTCCTGGGAGCGGGTGACGCACCGAATTACCAAATAGGTTGCCCGTCCCAATACGAGCGCATATGTTCTCGGTTTGACGGGGACAGTTTTGCTATGTATGAACATGTATTCAAGGAGCTTGGTTTTCGGCTGCCTTTCACCGGCTTCCAGACTTCTCTGATGGCGTTTCTTGCTCTGGCACCGTCCCAATTGCATCCGAATGCTTTTGCCTTTATGCGGGCATTCGAGATTGTCTGTGATTATCTGGGTATTGGCGCTACGACCGCCCTGTTCGGCAGATGTTTCCGTGCCAAAGGCAGACGGTGGACGGGCGATATAGCTGGGTCTCGTTTAGAAATGCCGATAGAAAACTTTTTGGGATGTATACCGACTCGGTGAAAGGTTTCAAGGAGCGACACTTCCTCGTCCGTCCGCGCAGCCCGGCCGCTTATTCTGCTGTGTCTAATATGGTGGAAGTGCGGGACGAGGCCGGCAACTTAGAGCATGATGAGGACGGGCAGATAGTGAGGGAATTCTGCACGGCGTTCCCGTTCTTTTGGTGGAAAGGCCATTTCTCATCTCCCCCGAAAAATTATGCTTGGGAGGATGGAGATCTGGACGAGCAGGATACAGCATCGTACTCGGCCCTCTGCAAGTACGTAAACGGTTTTACCATGTCTCAATGGGTGACGAAGAAGGGAGACCCCGTTTTAGACAAGAATGGTGTGCCGAAGGTGGAGCCGCGGGCTATTAACACTAAGGCCCTGTTATCTTGTCGGAGCCCCGAGGAGACCCGGGCTTTGTTAGGTCGTGTTATTTACTTTGTTTTGTCTTTTTTGTTTTGTGTTTTCGCTAACCTGTTTGTTTCCCTTTTTCAGATGCTATGCCTGAGAAGGACGACAAGCTCTTGAAGATGGTGACTCAGGATGCGAAGAAGCTCCGGCAGAAGAAAGCCCGGGGTGTTGGAGATAACTCGGGCTCGGCTGGTTCTCCTCGGGTGAACTTGGATGAGAGGTCCCCCAAGAAGGCTTGCCATGCCGAGACGACCCGTGAGGAGCCGTCGAGTCTGAGACCCGACCGTTCCTTCATGTTGCCTCCCTGCTTCAAGGATGGAGGTTACTTTGAAAAGTTTCCCCTGGTGACTTCTCCGGATGATGCCCGCCGGGTTGATGAGATGGATTCCTCGGCCCTCCTTAAGCAGCTGGAGAGCGATGGTGCCGCCGTGATGAGGGTTTTGGGAATGGCCCAAGTGCTGGCTAAGGGTGGTTCCGGTTCTGCCGAGGCTCTGAAGAAGGCGGAGGCGGCTAGGAAGACTGCCGAGGACAAGGTGAAGACCATGGAGGCCGATCGTGAGAAGCTAAAGAAGAAAATCGATGCGGCTCTGAAGCAGAAAAACGGGGAGATTGCAGCGGAGAAGAGGAAGCTTGCCGACCTTCATCTTGAATGGGCGCCCTCGGCTGACGAGTTCTCGGACGTGGCTCCTATAAAGTCTAGGGCCGAGCTCGTGGAGAAGATAGACAGCCTGAAAATGAGCCTTGCCGAGATGGCTGAAGCCGGGTTCGACCGTGCAGTTCGTCAGCTGAAGTTTATGAACCCTGGCTTGAAGGAGGATAACATTGGGCTTTCTTCGAAGATTGTGGACGGGGTTTTGGTGCCCGAATCTCCCGACGGCGATGAATAGTCAGTTATTACTCCGGGCCTGCGTGCCTGTCTTCTTTGGCCTGCGTGCCATTTTTGTTTGTTGGGCTATGCCCGGATAATTTTTGGGGCCTGCGTGCCCGACATTTTGTTGTAATATCTGGATATCGCCGACCAATTTGGTCGGTAGTTAATACTTTACTTTTCACATCTATGTTTTGATCCCTTTGCGCATGTCTTAGAATTTTTTAATGTTGCATGTTTTAAGGTCCGGGCTATGTTTGTTCCGGGGAGGTATTCCAGCACTTAGGAATATTTTGCTTATTGGTTATGCTCTCCGGGGAGGTATTCCAACACTTAGGAATATTTTTCTTATTGTTTATGCTCTCCGGGGAGGTATTCCAACACTTAGGAATATTTTGCTTATTGTTTATGCTTGGCCGAGGTTAATTGTCCGGGCGTGTGGTGTACGGATCGGGTGCGCAGAGCAGATGTGCGCTATTAGCGGGCACGAGACCGCGGTTGGGGTCAAGTGCTCGCGGCGTGAACAATCCCATCGCGAGCTGGGGTTCTGCCGTGCAGGTACTGCCACGGAGGGTCTAGGTGTAGAGTCCGCCGTGTAATGGGTTTTGCCCTTTGATAGGGAAATCCGATCGCTGATGTCGTGGAGCGCTCGCGTTCGTACCAATGACGCGGGTCTGTGCCCGGCTACCGACTGTGTTCGGTATAAGTGTCCAGGTGGCGTTAGGTTGTGTCTAACTGTAATATAGCGTCTGAGTTTTTCAGCGTTCCAAGGTCAAGCAAGTTTTTCACCGAGAAGATTCTCGAGGTAATAGGCGCCATTCTCGGTTTTGTCGTAAACTCGGTATGGGCCTTCCCAGTTCGGGGCTAGTTTGCCCTCGCGCGAGTCTTTCATGTTCCTGCGGAGCACTAGGGCTGCGACTTCGAATTCGCGCTTGATAACTTTGGCGTTGTGGCGAAGAGCTATCTATTGTTTTAATTTCGCTTCGCGGAGGGAAGATCCCGCTCGGATCTCCTCAACCATATCGAGCTCTTCCCTCATAGCCTCGTCGTTGAGCTCCTCTTCGAGAGGTGACTCGGTGCGCCGAGAAGGCTCTCGGATTTCTACAGGGATCACGGTTTCGGTGCCATAGGTTAGCCTAAATGGGGTCTCGCCCATGGTTGAGTGGGGTGTTGTCCGATATGCCCAGAGTACACTGTGTAATTCTTCGACCCAACCTTTTTTAGCTTCGCCGAGTCTCCTTTTCAGCCCTCGGAGGATGACCCGGTTGGCTGCTTCGGCTTGCCCGTTTGTCTGGGGATGCTCGACTGATGTGAAATGCTGTTTTGTGCCGAGCTTCGCCACAAACTCTTGGAATTTTCTATCCGTGAATTGGGTGCCATTGTCGGTTATGATGGCCTGCGGTACCCCGAACCGAGCGAGTATGTTTTGTTTATAAAAACGGAGTACGTTTTGGGACGTGATCTTGGCGAGCGCTTCGGCTTCTATCCATTTCGTGAAGTAATCTACAGCGACCACTAGGTATTTATTCTGGTATGACCGGACCGGGAACGGCCCGAGAAGGTCCATTCCCCAGGTGGAGAAGGGCCAAGGCGAGGAGAGAGATTTAAGCTCGTTCGGGGGAGCTAAGTGCATGTCGGCATGACGCTGACATTTGTCGCATTTCTGGACGTGCTCTTTGGCGTCTTGCTGCATGGTCGGCCAGTAATAACCGGCCTTGAGAGCCTTTCTTGCCAGCGATCGGCCGCCGAGGTGTTGCCCGTTGATTCCTTCGTGAAGCTCTTGAAGTATCTCGAGTGCCTACGAGGCGTCGACACATTTAAGGAGAGGAATGGAGAAACCTCGTCGGTATAGTTTATTCTCGACGATAGTGTACGAGCAGGCCCGTCTTTTAATCGCTGCGGCTTCCTTTGCGTCAGAGGGGAGTTCGTCCTTCGTGAGGAAGTTATATACCGGGGTCATCCAGCAACGGTCGTTGCCGATAGCGAATATATGTAGAGTTTGCACGCTTTTATCTATGCTCGTTCTTGGCAAGATTTCTTGGATTACCGATTTGTTTCCACCCTTCTTCCTCGTGCTCGCGAGTTTGGATAATACGTCGGCCCGCGAGTTATGTTCCCGGGGAATATGTTCGACGTCTGCCTTTGAGAATCTTTTCATTTTTTCTTTGACGAGCGTGAGGTACTCGGCTAGCACGTCGTTTTTGGTTTGGTAATCGCCGCTGATTTGGGACGCGACGAGCTGGGAGTCGGTGTAGATTCTGACTTCCCGAGCGCCAACATTTTCGGTGAGATACAGGCCGGCTAGGAGAGCCTCGTATTCGGCCTGGTTGTTCGACGTGGTGAAAGACAGTACCAACGATACTTCGATGATGAGCCCCTCGTCATTTTCCAGAATGATGTCGGCTCCGCTCCCCGAGCTGCTCGAAGCGCCATCTACGTAGATGGTCCATTTATTTTCGGTGGGAGCCGGGCAGTTGGAAATTGAGGTCATCTCGGCTACGAAATCGGCCAGTGCCTGAGCTTTCAGTGCCTTCTTACTCTCGTATTGTATGTCGAATTCGGATAGCTCGAGGGACCATCTTAGCATTCTCCCGTCCATGTCTGGTCGGCTGAGAAGTTGTTTGATGGGTTGGTCTGTTCGGACGATGATGGTGTGGGCGAGGAAGTAGTACCTCAGCCTCCTGGCGGCCGTTATTAGGGCCAGCGCGACTTTCTCTATCTGTTGGTATCACACCTCGGGCCCTTGTAGGGCTTTACTGGTGAAATATACGGGCTTCTGCCCGTCTTCAGTTTCTCGGATCAAAGCCGCGCTGACCGCCTCGTTTGAGACGGCCAGGTCGAGATACAGAATCTCGTTGTCTCCAGGTCGGGATAGGACGGGCTATTTTGAGAGTACTTGCTTAAGATGGGATAGTGCTTGCTCGCACTCCTCGGACCATTCGAAGGTCGCTTCTTTTCGTAGTAACTTAAAAAATGGGAGGGCGTGCTGGGCGGATTTCGCGACGAAGCGGGACAGCGCCGTGAGCATTCCGTTTAGTACTTGGATAGATTTTTTATTGTTAGGGGTGGGAAGTTCCGAGAATGCTCGGCATTTATCCGGATTGGCTTCTATCCCTCGTTCGGTTAAGTAGAAGCCGAGGAATTTGCCCGCCCGGACTCCGAAAGTGCATTTCTCTGGGTTAAAGCGCATTTTGCAGGATCTGGCCTGCTCGAATACCCGTTCGAGATGTGTGGTGTGATCGGAGTCTTCTCGAGATTTGACGATGATGTCGTCCATGTATACCTCGAGGGTGTCGCCGATCTCTCCTCGGAACACCTTGTTCATCATCCGCTGGTATGTGGCCCCGGCGTTTTTAAGTCCGAAGGGCATTACGTTGTAGTAATAGTTGCCCGACTTGGTCATGAATGCCGTGCACTACTTGTCGCACCTCGCCATGGGAATTTGGTTATAACCTGAATAAGCATCCATAAACGATAATAATTTATAGCCGGCCGAGTTGTCGACCAGCCTATCAATGTTAGGTAACGGATAAGCATCTTTGGGACATGCCCGGTTAACATCGGTATAATCAACACACATTTTCCATTTTCCATTAGATTTTTTGACTAGTACAACGTTTGAGAGCCAAGTTGAATACTTGGCCTCGGAAATAAAATTTGCCTCTAAGAGGTCTTTTACAGCTTTCTCGGCAGCCTCCACTTTCTCGGGGGACTGCCGACGCCTACGTTGAACTACTGCCTTCGCGGCTGGATCAATGGAGAGGTGGTGGCAGGTGACCTCAGGGTCGAGTCCGGGCATTTCCGCTGCGCTCCAGGCGAATAAGTCGACGTTGACTTGGAGGCATGCTACGAGCTGCTTCCTCGGTAGATCTGGGATGCCCTTGCCGATCTTTACCGCTTTGTCGGGGTCGTCTCCCAGCGGGACGAGCTCGAAGTCCCCGTCTGGGATAGGCCGGACGAGGTGAGTTAACTTCGGTCTCGTTTTTCGCCATTCTTCAGCTCTTCGTCTGTGAATCAAGCATCTAGGTCGACTGAGCTGACGTCTGTTGGCTGAGGCTGATCCTCCCGAGGATGTTCGTCTTCGGCCCTCGGATTCTTGTTGGAGTTGGATGGAGGGGCGATTAGTTGCAACCCTTTTACGGAGGCATCGAAGATCCTTCTGGCGGCTTCGATGTCCGCGTTGATAGTAGCTACTCGTCCCCGTTTTGTGTAGAATTTCATCTTCAGGTGCACAGTTGAGGGGACGGCAGTGAGTTCGGCCAGAGTATGGCGTCCGATGATGCAGTTGTAGAGGGTCTTGCAGTCGATTACCAAGAATCTTGTCTTGACCTGCCTCGAGGCTTCCTCTTCTCCGAAGGTGACGATCAGTTCGACGTAACCCCAGGGTTTGGTGGTAGCCCCGTTGAAGCCTTGGAGGTCAGAACCTACATAAGGAGTGAGGTGCGAGTCGTCCAGTTGGAGTGTCTGGAAGAGGTGAGAATACATGATGTCGACTGAACTGACTTCGTCGACCAGGACTCGTCGTACGTCAAAGTTTGCCATTCTAGCTCGGACGAGCAAGAGAATTGTGGCGTTCAGAGCTCCGTCGGGCAGCTCTTCCAAGTAGAAAGTGATTGGATTTGATTTTCCTCTGAACTCCCGCAGGGTAGGGGTGAGATCCGAGTTAGCGCTGATCAGCTCATCGAATTTTCTTTTTACTGAGCTGATGGTGAGAGAGCCGGGGTCACCGCCGTTGGATATGACCATTGCGGTCGGGAAATATTCCCATGCACTAAAGGCAGTCGTCACGCCGACCGAAGGAATGAAGTCTTCTGGTCGAGTTATGGACAGCGCGACTTGAAGCGGTCTACTGTCTGGTGAGTTGCCCTCGTCAGAGTTTCGAGGGGCTTCTCTTCGGGGAGGTTCTCCCTTCTTTGTGTACTTCGACAGGCGGCCCTCTTTAATTAGGGTCTTGATGGCATCTTTGAGATGTATGCATTCGTCGGTTAGATGCCCGTGACTCTTGTGGTACTTACAGTATTTAAATTTGTCAGTCCCCGGTCTGGTGGGATTCGACTTTGGGGGCCTGATGCTGGAATTCTTGAACTCGGTGTTCTGGCAGTCGGCCAGGATTTTCTCGCGCGAGATGTTCAGGGGAGTGTAGTCGTTGACCCGACCTGCCGGCCCTCGGCACTCTTTAGCGTCGCGGGACCTATCATCTTTCCTCTTGTCATGTCCTCGACGCAAACCCGAGTCATCGAGGTTTGAGCTGCGAGCAACACCATTGCCCCTCGAAGCCTTGATCGCAGCTGCTTCGCCTTCCTCGAAAGCAATGAAGGCTTGGGCTTTGCGGAGGAGGGCGTTCATAGTGTGTACCTTCTCAATTTTTATGGCCTTCTTGAAGTCGCTTCCGAGGAGAAGTCCTCGTTCTAGGAGGTATCTTTTCATGTAATCGGCCGTCTGTACTTGGACGACTTCTTTGTTGAACCTATCTAGGTAATCTCGAAGAGGTTCGTTGGCTCCTTGGATCACGGCCTCGAGATTCGCTTCCGACTTTGGTTGCCGGCGGGAGGCTGTGAAGTGGCTCAAAAAAAGTTCTTTGAGCTCGGCCCAGGAGTGGAAGGAGTTGGGGCGAAGGTTCCTGTACCAAGTCATCGCTCCTTTCCTGAGGGTGGTCGGAAAGATGCGGCATTTGATGGATCCCCGGACGACATGATAATCCATGATGGCTTCGATGCTCCGAATATGGTCGTCAGGGTCAGTTGTTTCGTCGTATTGGTCCAAAACTGGTGGTTTCTCCATCCCCCGTGGGAGACGGGCTCTCCGGATACTTTCGGACAAAGGGCTGCGGAAGTCCTCTTCGTCACTTGGTCCCGGGGAGGTTGAGTGTCTGTCTCGCCGGGGCTTTCCTTGGATTTTGTCTGGACTCGTGCGGTTGTCCCGGGGAGGGGATTGTTCGCGGGGTTTCAGCACAGCTTTGGAAGGGCCTCGGTGATCCCGTTCAGGGGAGAGGCTTCCTGTTTCAGTGACTTCAGGTCTCTGATTTCTCCTGCTCTTTCGTGGTGGAGAGCTGGAATATGATCCCCGGCGATGGTATCTTCTAGGCGGAGAGCGTGAGGAGGATGGGGAACGCCGACGGTGTCTCCTCGGTGGTGAGCGCGAGGAGGAATAAGAACGCGACTGATAGCGCCTCCGCGGAGGGGAGCGGTATCGTCGCTTCCTTTCCAGCTCGTGGATGCGGTTGTCTTGAAGTCGGAGGAGGCTGTTTGTCTTCTGCAGTTCCTTGAGCAAGAGGGCGGTGGTGGGGTCAGCACCCTCGGGGATGTTGATCTGCTCTTCCTCTTCTTCGTGGCAGACTCTTCGCCTGTCGGAGGTGTGGGTGAACGAGGAGGCAACATGCCCGTCTCTGGCGTCAGTCTCATTCTCATTCTGGGGCCGTTCTGGTCCATTTCGGGGTCGAGCCTGCTCGTCCTCCCCGTTCTGAACGTGTCCCTCGGGAGGAACTTGTTCAACGTTCTGAACCTGTTGGAGGCCCTGCAGTTGCTGGATGTTCTGGATCTGCTGCCCCCTGGGTTGTGAGGTCTCATGCCTCGGCCTTCTCTGCCCGGCAGGGGTGTGCTGCTGTCCTTCCCGCTGATGACGATTCGTCCCCTCGCAGGTGGACTCCTCGATCAGCTGTTGCAGGACGAAGGGATCAGGATTTGGGATGTTGTTGTTGTCAGCCATGACGATCGTGAATGGATTAGCTTTGATCTTTGTTTGTTAAAGAAGGGGAAGCAAGATTTTCCACAGACGGCGCCACTGATCGTACCTGATCAGAAGAATCGTCGCTGGCTGCTCGGACTGGATCTTCTAGGAAAGAGGAGGGGGTGTACCTGCAAGGTACTCCGATGCCAAAGTGAGTAGACGAGCAAAGGAGTGCAAGTACGAGCTAAAGGTTAGAAAGAAGTGAATACCTGACCCTCTAGTGAAAGAGGGTATTTATAGCCCCCAGCGCTGGGCCATGATCTCACTACTGGGTTGGACTACCAAGCCCAACTAGGAGACTGCCAGGTTTCCTTAGCGAAAATATCAGAGGTGCGTGAGTGCCCTCTGTCCTGGTTAACCGCTCCGAAGTTTAAGGGAGACGCGGTCTTTTAGGGGCCACGTTGGCTCCGTATTACTCGGAGGGTTGGATATGAAGGAGCCCTGCGAGGAGCAGGGTCCTCGGCAACGAGTGGTGCTCGCGAGGGAGCACTAGTGCCGGGCGTCGATTGGCTCGCGGGGAGCAGTCCTGCCAGGCGCTATATGGTCTGTGAAGACGGTCTTGCCGAGTATGCCTAAGGTGGGCACCCCAGACGCTGAGGTGGACCACGGAGAAACTTGGGCCTCTGAGGTTTACTGGGCCGAAACTATGTTGGGCCTAACCTTGACCCAGTCCAGAACAATAATATTAATAAATAATAAATAATAATAATACTAAACAATAATAATAATAATAATAATAATAATAGTATATAGATGATTTATATTTTTATGGCACGTAAGTTTAAGAAAAAGTTAAACTGTAATTTTATTGTTGAAAAAATATATATAGTTAATTAGGGGTGGACAGGCGGTCATATAGGTTTGAATTCGGGCTCAAAAACGCAATCCAGTCAAAACCTCGGGTGCCATACCAAACCCCAATTCCGACCAAAAAAATCAGTTTGATCGGGTTATAGTTTATCGGATTCCCGGTTTGTATGAATGATTCAGTTAGATCGGATTACATGACAGTCAAATAATTGCATTATTTAACCATTCAAAAACATTCATATATTAGAAATGATATAGCAGAAAAATTCATAAATTATAATAAACAATCATGCTTCATAATTATATTAAAACTAGACATTCAATTTTGACATTCAGTTTTGTTGAAACTTAAATACTGTGTTAATATTTAAATTACAGTCATCCTTCATATAAAAATTAACATGAAAAGCCAATATAATAACACAGCTAAGGGTGGGAATAGGCCAAACCGACTAACAGGGGCCTACGGTCCAGCCTACATAGGCCTATGTCAGGCCAGGCTTTTTATATAAATAGAAAAGGCCTAGGCTTTTTTATAAGCCTATTTAACTAAAAAGGTTACGCAACAGGCCATATAAAAAACCTTTTACGCCTATGAGACCGACCTATTTAAATAAATATAAATAATTTTATTATTATTATATTGTATTTTGTACTTTAAATTAAATTCTAAAAATAAATCTTAGTTATCTTGAAGAAATTATGAAAATAAGATGAAAATAAATCTTATGAACAATGTCATAAGTGAAGGTTCGAAAAACACAATAATGGGGGTTGGATTGAGTTTTTGATAAAATAAAAAACTTAAGGCATGTTTGATTATCCTGGTTTGTTTGAACTCAAACTACTCCATTTCACCCGCCAAGGTGATTTTGCCTCTCTCTTACGAGGACTTAATCCATTAAATCAAACTTGATTACAACAACTTTCACAATGACAACTGTCAAAGTCTTCTTGAGATAAACCACAATCCGGTTTCTCGATTGTACCTACAAAACAAGAAAATAAAAATGGAATTTGATGTCCCATGTGTTTCACCTCCAAATGAATGATTCAAACAACTTCCATATGACATAGTGAAGGTGTTTGAATGGATATTTTGGCTAGTGAGCTTATGGAACAAAGTTTTGAATGATAAGGCCTTTGGTGAAGCTTTAACGGAGGTATGGAAGTGATTCTGAGTTTGAGGTGTTTGGTAAGTGTTTGGAGGTGATCAACAGCTTCCAAATGATGTATGGAAGATGTTAGAAAGGTTGGTTTGCACCCAGAACTTCTCTAACTAAAAATTTCTATTGAAATGCAAATGACAAAAAAAATGGATTTTGGAATGAAGAGTGACTTTGGGATTTCTTGTGTGTTTGATCAAGGGAGTGATACCCTCTATTTATAGGCATGAATTAGGGTTTGTGGGTGAAGGAATATGAGAATTTGGCCTTCACATGTGATAGTTGTACCCGCATTGGGGACGGTAACAAATATTGTTACGCAGGAACAATACTCTTATACTATTTCTAACTAACATAATTAGTGTTAGATATCAAATATATGTTACATTATTTTATCAGGATTTACAATGTAAAATATTGTTTATCAATTAAAATGATTATTTTAAGGTAATACTAAGATGCGTTTTAAAGGCATAAGTTAAGAGGTAAATATAATATTTTTTAAAATTGTATAATGATTTTACAAAAAAAATTTAATTATTATTTATAATTGTTTTTTTTTTAATTCAAATTTTTTATTTGTATATTTCTTAATATATTTTAGGGCATCCGTTAGTATGACTTTTTTTTTTATTGATTTCCAATCTCAAACGTGTGTATATGATTAAATATATATATTGTACTTTGAATAATAAGGATAATAATATTTAGGAAATTAGTTTAGAAGAGAGATCCTAATTAATTGCAAAATTAATAAATCATTTTTTTATATTGATTATCAATGTATAATTGGGAATTATATTTTGAGAAAGGAGTGTAGTAACTCAGTTTAGAAGATAAATTTTTTATTTAAAATATAGATCGTAATTAATAGTAGAATAATAACTAACAGTTCTTGCTATTAAATAATTAATACTTATTAATAAATATTATATAATTAAATTTGGTTTGATGATGGAAATATTTAAATTTATATCTTATCCTAGAGAAGTTGGTACCTCAGATATTTAAGGGTTTAGGTTTTGAAATATAACATACATCTTTCCTCATAGTAACACAAACATGACAAACATGGATTGGGTTCGCGGTGGTATGCTAGGTAGTGGAAGCTTCGCCACTGTCTATTTAGCCACACACACAAAACAATCTCTTAACTTTCCGTCTATCACCGCCGTCAAATCCTCCGAAAACTACACCTCACATTTTCTTCAAAAGGAGAAACACATACTAGATTGTTTAGGTTCATCTCCACATATTATCAAGTGTTTTGGTCACGATTTTACTTTTGAAAATGGCGAAGACTGTTATAATATATTTCTTGAATATGCCGCCGGTGGAACACTTTCCGGTCAACTCAAGAGATAAATAAAAATGGCCTCCGTTGCGCTTCGTCAGGCGGCGGTCTCCGTGTAGTCGCGTCGGTTTCCCCAGGGACCTCAGGTTAGGGATTTACATCACTTTTCCGATTTCGGTTTAAATTCCTGATCTTAGGATCATGGACGTTGTCGGGAAGGGATTTTGTTCGTTCTCTGATCTAGGTTTTCTCGGTGTTTCTCCGTGACTAGCTTTTTCTGGTATTCTTTGTTCCGTTTCTGGGTTTCTTTGTCTATTTCAGCGGATCTTTTTCTAGGGTCGCTTTCTGGGTCACGTGGTTGAGTGTTTTAGATGCAGACTGGTGGTTGGACGAGTGTGTCTTACGTTAAGCGGTCACCACTGAGATGGGATACTTTCCCCTTTGGTGGGAGGAATCGGAATCTGGCGGCACTGAACAAGGAAGTAACTTCGATGTATGTTTCAGAGTTTCCTGAATCGGCATCTGCGAAAGATATTTATGAACTTTTTGGTTGCATTGGGAGTGTGGTGGAGGTCACATTATCTCCTAGGAGGAATAGATTAGGTAAGAGATTTGGATTTGCTAGATTTATTGATGTGTTGGATGGTAGGATGTTAGCTGTTCGTTTAGACAATACCATTATGGCTGGGAAGAAAATCCATGTGAACTTGCCAAGGTTCCAAAAGGGGAAGTCGAGTGCCGTGGGAAGGGATGGAAGATCGAAAGGCAGATGGTTTAATAGGAGTAAGGACGGGAAGGAAGTTTTAGGGGGAGATAGGAAATGGGCTGGGGAGTGCATGAAAATTTTTTCTTATGCGGAAGTGGTGGGGAAGGCCGTGGAGAGTGTTGGGAAGGATGTTGAGAAGTGAAGCGAGTTTTCCTTTCAACCTCAGGAGAGTAGGAGGCAAAGGTTTTCTAAGGCGTACGTGGGGAAAGTTTGTATTTCGGGTTCGGCTTTTAACATTCAAACCCAATTTGATATGGAGGGCGTCTTTGCGGTTAATGTCTCTCCGTTAGGTGGTAATTTATGTTTGCTCGAGGAGATGGAGGAGGGCTTTATCGAAGATTTAATAGCTGATGGTGAATGTTGGTGGAGAAGTTGGTTTTCAGAGGTGAAGAGATGGGAGGAAGGTACGGTGGATGGTAATAGAGATATGTGGATTAGGATTTATGGGCTTCTGGTTGTCGTCTGGCATTCTGAGTTCTTTGTTGCGCTGGAAGAAAAGTGGGGTAGTTTTATCTGTATTGATGAGAACACGGCTAAAGGGGATAAGTTTGACGTTGCGAGGATGTTAATCAATGTTCCTATTTCGTTTACGATTCCTGATACTATGGTATTAGACATTGGGGGAAGTTGTTTTAATATCTTTCTTCGAGAAGACGCTATGGGACAGATTCTGGTTAAACCAAGCTCACCGGTCTCAGCTTCGTCCAGTTGTGATTCTACTGAACCGGAAGGAAGATGGGTGGAAGAGGATAACTATGATACTGTGTATTCTGAAGATAAATTAGTAAATATGTCAAATAGAAGCATTCCGGAGGCGAGTAAACTGAGTCGTGGCGAAGATACAAAGCTGGACAGTGGCGGTGTCTCTAAGGAGCAGGTTCATTGCGGGAGAAATTCTGTGGCGTCTTCAGGGAGGACAGGGAATGGAGCATCATCTGGCAACGGTATTTTCGACATGTCTCTAGCTTTAATACGGAATTATGCTGATGAGAGGGATGGGGGTAGCGGCAAATCCAGGTCTGGGGAGGAAGGGGAGGTTATGGCTGAGAAGTTCTGCTCTTATGCTCAGTATGAAGAACCAGTTTCTGGTAATCATGTTTTAGAGGCAGTGTTACCTACTATTGGTTGGCATAGGGACTTTAAAGAAGTTGCAGGCAGTTTGTTGGGAAATAATAACAGGGGCGCTGGTGTTCCATTGGGAACTGGTGAAGATCCAATTAGCAACTCTGGTTTTTATGGTGGGGTTTCGAAGAGAGGAACAGAGATTATGGCTGGCAGCTCTTTGGGTTGGAAATTCAAGGGTGCAGGAGGTTTTGTGCTCAGTGGAGAGGGGTCTGTTGCGGCAGACAATCCGCTTGCTACTGGAAGTGGAAAAGGGACGGTTGTGGTTGATACTCAGTTAACAGTGACCAGAGGCGAAGGCTTTGGTTTAGAAAAAAATTTGCATGGTCCTATTAACAAGAAGGTGAAATTTAAATCATTAACAGGAGATGGGATGTAAAAGGATTAATGAAAAAGGAGTGCGTGGTAGCGGAGGTAAGGGAATCAGGAAGGGATCTAATGGAGGTAGTGCAGGGTCGAAGGACAACGAAGGGGGAAGTACTTCTTTATGCTACGGTTACTAAAAGGAGGAATCAGATATTCTCCGAAGCAATTTGAGACAATGGAACTTTGTGGATTTGAATGTAGGAGATAAATTGTGGGAAGCGATAGTGGCTTTGGGAGTGGTCGATGCGGAGGGCCGGAACAAATTGATAAGTAGGATAGCGAGTTTGGAGAACGGCGGAATTTTACAACTCCAACAAGGATCGGAAAGGAAGGAAATAATCAAAGTTACTCAATGATTATTGGATCGCTAAACATTAGAGGGGGAGTGAATGCACTCAAAAGGAGAAGGATTAATTCCTTAATTTCTAAAGGTAAAGCGGATATTTTCTTTTTACAAGAAACTAAGATTTCTAGTATGAATGAAGAGTTGGCCAAGAGTTTTTGGAGTTCTTCGAAGGTGGACTTTTCTTTTTCTAATTCTTTGGGAAGATCGGGGGGATTATTACTTTTTGGAAGAAAGATTGTTTGAAAGTGTTAAGTAGTTTTAGAGGAGAGGGATACTTGGGGATCCATGTTAATTGGAAAGGAGACCGCTATTATGTGATAAACGTGTATTCTTCTTGTGATATGAATAAGAAGAAAGCGATGTGGAATGTTTTATTGAATTTGAAGGACTCTTTCAAAGACGGTGAATGGATTATAGGAGGCGATTTCAATGCAACGAAGAATAGTAGAGAAAGGAAAGGGAGGACTCTATCGGCAAATTATATAGACTCGGACCTTTTTTCGGAGTTTATCGATAAAAGCGGGTTGGTGGATATTCCTTGCAAAGGGAAAAAGTTCTCTTGGTTTAGTGGGGACGGAAAATCGATGAGTAGATTAGACAGATTTCTTTTGTCTAACAAGGTGGTCGAAAGGTGGGAAGTGGTTGGTCAATTGATTGGGGATAGAGATATTTCGGACCATTGTCCGATATGGTTATGTAAAGATATTTGCAATTGGGGTCCTAAACCATTTAGGTTCAACAATGAGTGGTTCTCTTTGGATTCTTTTATTCCGTTTGTCGAAAAGGAATGGTCTAGTTTGAAGGTGGAAGGAAGAGGTGATTATGTCCTAAAAGAGAAACTTAGGCTCTTAAAAGACAAGCTTAGAAGGTGGGATAAGGAAGTTTTTGGGAAGTTTGATCTTGATATGGAAGAAGGTGTCTGTGTCATGAACAAGGCCGATGAAAGGTTGGTATCTATTTCTAATTTTTCCTCATCTTCCTTTGAAGAGAATTTTTATTTGAGAAAGGAAGCTTGTAGTAGTTTTTGGAGAAATTTGAGGATTAGGGAGAACTTGATCCTTCAAAAGTCTAGATTGAATTGGCTTAAAGAGGGAGACTCGAATAGTGGTTTTTTCCATAATGTGATGAAACAAAGAAGAAGGCGTAATCATCTTGGTCCCATTCGTTTACCGGAAGGTATGGTAGATTCGGTTGAAGATATAAAAGAAGCGGGTTTTAATCATTTTGGGGAAAAGTTTGTTGAGTCCGAGGAGGATAGACCTTTGTTGGAAGTTATTCCTTTCAATTCCATTAGTAGTGAGGAGGCGGAGGGGATTGAAAGACCTTTTATTGAATCGGAGATAAAGGAGGCGGTTTGGGCTTGTGGTAGTAATAAAAGTCCGGGCCCGGATGGATATTCTTTTCTCTTTTTAAAAAAGTGTTGGAATATTATTAAGTTCGATTTCATCCGGTTTTTGAACTATTTGTTTGAGGGAAGGCCGATTTCAAAGGCGGTTACTTCATCTTTTTTGACGCTTGTTCCTAAGTCTTCTAACCCGATCGGGTTGGATGAATATAGACCTATTTGCTTGGTGGGGTGCATGTACAAGGTGGCGGCGAAGCTTTTAGCGGGTAGGTTAAAAGTAGTACTTAACTCGGTAATTTCCACTTGTCAAAGCGCTTTTGTTCCCGGAAGACAACTTCTTGATGGTGTTTTAGTAGCGAACGAGGTGGTGGATTTTGCTAGAAAAGAAGGTAAAAGGTGTATGCTTTTCAAAGTGGATTTTGAAAAGGCATATGACAAAGTTAGTTGGAGTTTTTTGAAATACATGCTTAAAAGGATGGGATTTGGGGAGAAGTGGATGAGGTGGATGGACTCATTGGTGTTTACTAGTAGTATGTCGGTGTTGGTTAACGGGAGCCCTACGAAGGAATTTAGTGTTTCAAGAGGCTTGAGGCAAGGAGATCCTCTTTCTCCTTTTCTTTATGTCATAGCGGCGGAAGGTCTTACGGGTTTGATTAGACAATCTATTGAAGTGGGAGAGTTTCAAAGATTTGTCTTCAAGGAGTCTTGTTCGGTAGATATTTTACAATTTGCGGATGATACTCTAATTGTGGGAGAAGGTAGTTGGAAACAAGTTTGGGCTATTAAAGTGGCTCTTAGAGCTTTTGAGATTGTTTCGGGGCTTGGTATTAATTATCAAAAAAGTAAATTGATAGGTATTAATACTAATGTGGGTTTTTTGGAAGCGGCATCTTTCGTTCTATCATGTAAGGTGGAGGAGAGTAACTTCTATTTTCTAGGTATGCCGGTTGGTTATAATTCGAGAAGGGAAGCAACTTGGAAGCCGCTTTTGTCTAAAATGAGGAAAAGGTTGGAAGGATGGACGAATCGCTTCTTGAATTTTGGAGGTAGAATAACTCTTCTAAAATCTATCCTTAGTTCTATGGCTATTTTTACTATGTCTTTCTACAAAATGCCAAAAAAAGTGGTGAGGTGTTTTAATTCTATTCAAAGTAAGTTTTTATGGGGTGGGGTGGAGGAAAAGAGGAGAATTCAATGGGTGAGGTGGGAGGATGTCACTTTACCGGTAGAAAAAGGGGGTTTAGGAGTTAAAGATATATATTCTTTCAATATGGCTCTCTTAAACAAATGGCGGTGGCGTATTCTTCAAGGGAAAGATTCTTTGTGGGTAGACGTTTTGAAGGCGCGGTATGGAGATTTATCTTCCAAAGTGTTTTGTGTTGACAAGGAGGCAAAATCATCTTCCTCTTGTTCCTTTTGGTGGAAGGATATGATTAAGGTTAGTTCTTCATTCATCTTGGATCCTATTGTTGAAAGAACTAGCTATATTGTCCATAATGGTTTTATTACACCTTTTTGGGATTCTAAGTGGCTAGATGGTGTTTCTTTGAGAGATGATTTTCCGGTTTTGTATGAGTTTTCCCAGTTGAAAAAAGTATCGGTAGCGGCGATGGGGGGGTGGTTGGATGGAAATTGGAAGTGGAGTAATTTTGGTATTTCCGATTACCTTTTGGAAGCGGAAGAGGTAGTAGAGGAGGCGGATAGAATGAAAAATAAAGTGGAGGAGTTTAACGGTTGGAAAGTGGGTAAAGACTTGTGGAGTGGAATGGTAATATGGAAAAGACTTTTTCAGTATCTTCGTGTTATGATTTTTTGGATTCGAATCGGATTCCATATGGCCCTCCCGATATCCATGATGGAGTTTTTAGCTTGATTTGGAAGATGGATGTTCCGTTCAAGATCAAAGCTTTCGGGTGGAGATTATTCCGCAATAGACTTCCAACAAAAGACCAATTGGTTCTTAGAGGTATTGCTCTTTCTCTAGAGAATTCTTTATGTACTTTTTGTGGTGTTTGTTTGTAGAACTTGAATCATCTCTTTTTTGATTGTGGGGTGGTGAAGAAGATTTGGTGCGATATAGCGGTATGGGTTGGTAAAGGGGATAGTTATTTTGTAGAGTGCTTTGCTTTTTTTTATGGATTGACACTCCTTTTTTAATGTGAATATGGTGAAAGATAGAAAATTGGGTGTAGTTTGGTTAGCTATTACTTGGGCTATATGGTTAGTTAGAAACGGTGTTTGTTTCCGGAATGATCCTTGAAACGTCGACAATACCGTGTGGAACATCAAGCTTTTGGTGTGGAAGTGGTCTTTTTGTGGGAAGATTACTCATCCCAATTATTCCTTTTATGAGTTTTGTAAGGAACCGGTGTTTTTCCTCTCATAAGGATAATTGGTTTGTAATTTTCTTTCTCGTTTTGGTTGGTTTCCGGTGTATACGGGTTGGAGAACCCCCTTTGTTCTCCCGTTAATATATATTTTCTTGCCTTCTAAACAAAAAGAATCACGGAGGAAAGTTTTCGGAAACTCTCATTCGCCGTTACACAAGGTCTGTTTTAGAAGGACTTAAACACATTCATGAAAACGGTTTTGTTCATTGTAACATAAAGCTAGAAAACATTCTTGTATTCGACAACGGAAATGTTAAGATTTCAGATTTTGGTCTAGCAAAGGAGAAAGGTTTAGAACATGGTGAGAAGAAGTTGGAATTCAGAGGAACTCCTATATTTATGGCGCCGGAGTCGGTTAACGATAGCGTTTATGAATCTCCGGTGGATATTTGGGCTCTTGGTTGCGCCGTCGTGGAAATGATTACCGGTAAACTAGCATGGATTATGAGTAGCAAGTAAAATATGTGGTCGTTGATGATTCGTATTGGGATTGGAAAAGAATTACCATTGATTCCAGATGAATTATCAGAAGAAGGCAAAGATTTTCTTAAAAAGTGTTTTGTTAAAGATCCTATGAAAAGATGGAGTGCTGAGATGCTATTGAAACACCCTTTTATTTCTAATGATGATGAAACTGTTTTATCTATGAAAGAGTTGTCATTGCCATTAATGTCTCCAAGAACTCACTTTGATTTTATTCAATGGGCCTTTTCTACTGTGAAGACTTTACCGACGGAGAGACTCCAACAATTAGTTACATAGATTGATTAGAATCAGACTGGTGTTTTGTCCGGTCAAATTAGAATTTTGATGAATCACATTGTAATGTTTATATCACATGATGTTAATTAATTCTTTTTGATGAAATGAATGAAAGTTGTTTTAATATATTTGAATTTGTTCTATTTTGTAATATTTTTTTGAGTATCGAAATGAATGAAAGTTTTTGCAATATTCTGAAATGATAAAGTTAAACTATGATGCTCGCTAAATCAAAATTTTCTGTTTCTGTTACTACATTGCTAAACCAACAATAAAAAAGTATAGTGTCAAATAAAGCTAAATCAGTATCCATCATGCCAAACACGAATGTGTAACAAATACAAGGATCAAGGTCTTAAACAATTGTAGTTCTAGGCATGATAATTTTTAACTTATTTAAGGTAAATTTAACAATTTCTTAATAATTTTTTTAATGTTATAATGATGTAAATTAAGTTAAGTTACAGATTCATATGTTTGTTGTGGTGATAGAGTGCTTGAAGATTTTTTAATGATTGCATCAAATTCAAATTTTAAGTGTAGTTATTGAGCTTGTTTGAAGGATTCAAAAATATTCTTAAGAATAAGTTATTTGAAAATAAATATATGGAAATTTATTTTTTTAAAAAGGTGTTGAATATATAATTTGACATTTTAACTAAAATTGATAATTATAACTTCAAGAAAATTCCAAAAAAAAAAAAAACTAACTTTAAAAAAAATTATATAAATTTTATGAGAATAAACATTTTTGCCTTCTTACATTATAATAAAATCATAAAAGTCATTTTTTTTAAAGTTATTTCATTTTTATAATAAAGAATATATATTTGAAAAATACTTGCATGGATACAAAGCTAAATCCATATTTTTAGGAACAACCAATAACAAAGAGGATAAATCAAATTTATTTAAATTTTATTTCCTTTTTAATTGGAATAATTAGGGTGATTAGGATAATGGAGGAGGGAAATAATTTTATTTTTAGTTTTTAACAAACTATTTTCCTATATATTTTTAAATGTGGTAACAAACATACGGAATAATTTCTCAGTTAGGTATTTTCGATAATGTAAACTTTAAACTTAAAACAACAATCCTTTTTTTTTTTAAGGATCTATTCATTGAAGAAGTAGTTTTAATCGAAGAGGATATTATTGAATTAGATTTAAGTCTTTATTTGGATGATAATAATAATAATAATAATAATAATAATAATAATAATAATAATAATAATAATAATAATATTAATAAATAATAAATAATAATAATACTAAATAATAATAATAATAATAATAATAATAATAATTATGATACTTAGATGATTTATATTTTTATGGCACGCAAGTTTAAGAAAATGTTAAACTATAATTTTATTGTTGAAAAAATATATATAGTTAATTAGGGGTGGACAGGCGGTCATATAGGTTTGAATTCGGGCTCAAAAACGCAATCCAGTCCAAACCTCGGGTGCCATACCAAACCCCAATTCCGACCAAAAAAATCAGTTTGATCGGGTTATAGTTTATCGGATTCCCGGTTTGTATGCATGATTCAGTTAGATCAGATTACATGACAGTCAAATAATTGCATTATTTGACCATTCAAAAACATTCATATATTAGAAATGATATAGCAGAAAAATTCATAAATTATAATAAACATTCATGCTTCATAATTATATTAAAACTAGACATTCAATTTTGACATTCAGTTTTGTTGAAACTTAAATACCGTGTTAATATTTAAATTACAGTCATCCTTCATATAAAAATTAACATGAAAAGCCAATATAATAACACAGCTAAGGGTGGGAATAGGCCAGACCGACTAACAGGGGCCTACGGTCCAGCCTACATAGGCCTATGTCAGGCCATGCTTTTTATATAAATAGAAAAGGCCTAGGCTTTTTTAAAAGCCTATTTAACTAAAAAGGCTAGGCAACAGGCCATATAAAAAACCTTTTACGCCTATGAGACCGACCTATTTAAATAAATATAAATAATTTTATTATTATTATATTGTATTTTGTACTTTAAATTAAATTCTAAAAATAAATCTTAGTTATCTTGAAGAAATTATGAAAATAAGATGAAAATAAATCTTATGAACAATGTCATAAGTGAAGGTTCGAAAAACACAATAAGGGAGGTTGGATTGAGTTTTTGATAAAATAAAAAACTTAAGGCATGTTTGATTATCCTGGTTTGTTTGAACTCAAACTACTCCATTCCACCCGCCAAGGTGATTTTGCCTCTCTCTTACGAGGACTTAATCCATTAAATCAAACTTGATTACAACAACTTTCACAATGACAACTTGAGATAAACCACAATCCGGTTTCTCAAGGAACAATAAAACAAAACTTAATCTTATGTGTTTACAAAAGAGCTTCTAATAAGTTGTATCACAACTGTGATGTATACACAATATTTAAGAACAATGTACAAAAACAATAAAAGAATGAATAGTAAATTGAGAGTTTTTCGTAATGGTTTGTGCATTAGTGTTCTCTACTTTGACTTCAGTAGTGTCTTAAATATATAGTGAAGCTTTTGAACCGTTTGAGAGACACATTTTTCACTTTTGGAATGTTGAAATAATATGACTTAAGACCTTTCCAAAGATAGAGATTTTGTCCATAGAATTGATGATCCAGCCGTTAATAGAAGATCTTGAATTTAACACTTTGTAACAGAAAAGAGTATCAGAGCATCGTGCATTGTTGCAAGAAGCATTTCTCTTATCAGAGCTTGATTCATAACTTCTGCTTCTGAGAAATCACATTCAAAACCTGAGCAATCGATAACTTTACTACTTCGATCTTGGAGAACTTGTTGTAGTTACTTTCAGAACATGATCTTCTTTAGACGGAGATCAAGTGGCAAATACTTATTGTTCTTGTAGACTTCCTTCAAAGTTATCAAAACTACTTGTTCTTATAACCTTCCTTCAGAGATTAGATCTTCTTATTCTTGTAAACCTCTCTCTTGATGATGCCTTCTGATTCTGAGAGACTAATGTTCAGACTTTCTTCTTCTTATAAGCTTCCCTCAATGCAGCCTTCTGCTACGTTTTCTGCTTTAGAACTTCTGAAACACCAATAACAATTAGGGAGCATATATGTTCTTATTAAAAATATGTGTTTGTTATCATCAAAACTATTTCAAAGATGTAGAACCAAACTTTGTTCTAACAATATGTTCTTCCATAAGTTCTCTCAAACAAATAGTATCACAAAATTTATGCCACTAGGTAAAATCAAATAAGTCAATGCAAACAAACATTTAATCTCATTGATCTTTTAATTTGTTAGTTTATATAAAGTAGAGTTGAATGACTTATTTACAAATGTTCAAATGAAGTAGGCTTTTAAGTAGGCTAATAGGCCAATCAGGCCTTCAAAAAGGCCAGGCTCAGGCCAAAAAGATAAGCCTACGATAGGCAATAGGCCAGACTTAGACTTTTAAGTAGGCTAAAATGCCAGAAGTTTTTTCTTGATCTGAATAGCTTCCTTGTGTTGTAGGGAAGCTAAATGAATGCTTCATTGCTCCTTAGGACCTCTGGAAATTGGAACTCGATTGTACCTACAAAACAAGAAAATAAAAATGGAATTTGATGTCCCATGTGTTTCACCTCCAAATGAATGATTCAAACAACTTCCATATGACATAGTGAAGGTGTTTGAATGGATATTTTGGCTAGTGAGCTTATGGAACAAAGTTTGGAATCATAAGGCCTTTGGTGAAGCTTTATCGGAGGTATGGAAGTGATTTTGAGTTTGAGGTGTTTGGTAAGTGTTTGGAGGTGATCAACAGCTTCTACGGTGATGTTGTGCGATGGAAAGGCCGAAAACTTATGGTGTATCAAAGCTGTGTTAAGAGGCTTTGAAAGTGTTTCGGACTTAGTGTAAATCTTAACAAGACTAGGCTGTTTGGTATCACTGTGGAAATTGAAGACTTAAAGGCAGCAGCAACTTTTCTGTTATGCTCAAATGGCAGTTTCCCGTTCAAGTTTTTGGGGCTACCGGTGGGAGACAATCATCGTAGAAAGGAAACATGGAGGCCGGTGATCAATAAGTTGCGATCTAGATTGAGCTCTTGGCAGGGAAGGCATCTTTCCCTTGGAGGCAAGGTAACTCTTCTAAATTCGGTGCTGAACAATATTCCAATTTTCTGGTTCTCTTTTTTCAAGGCTCCGAGGGTGGTGTGGGAGGAAATTACTAGTATCCAACGGTCTTTCTTATGGGGTAAACCGAAAGATGATAAAAGGAGAATCGCGTGGGTTAGTTGGGACAAGGTATGTTTGTCGAAGGAGGACGGAGGGCTGGGGGTTAAGAATGTTAAGTTATTCAATTTGGCGTTAATTAGCAAGTGGGGCTGGCGGTGTTTGGAGAATACGCAGGCTGTTTGGTCAGATATTTTGACTTGCAGATACGATGGTAGTGAGCAGCGGATTCACGAGGTTACTTCGAGATATAGAATGCAAAAATCTTCCTTATGGTGGCGTGACATCAGGGCTGTTTGTAGAGGAAAATTCAATGATCATGTTTGGTTTCTGGATGCTGTCTCGCACGATGATGAGGGGACGGTGGTTTGGGGCAGCGGGAACGACTCTTATTCGGTCAGCGACGCTTACAGTCGGCTGTACAATTTGTGGCGTGAGGCCTTTGGGTTGGAGGATATGAAAATTATGGCTATTCATAGTGTTTGGAGGGCTAAGGTTCCTGAAAGTATAAAGTGCTTCGGTTGGCGGTTTATCCTTAGTAGCCTTCCCACTAGGGAGGAGCTTTGGCGTAGAGGGGTTTTGGTTAGAGGTGAAGCGCTGTCCTGTCCGTTATGCAACAGCGGTACTGAATCGAGGGAGCATTTATTCATGTGGTGTTCTGAATCCGGAAAGGTTTGGAAGCTTGTTTTGTTTTGGCTTTTAGGTGAAGAGATGGATATTGGAATCGGGAACATGGACATGGATATACTTGATCGTTTTGCAAGTTTTCTGGAGGTGTGTGTACGTGCACCATTGGTCCCTTTCTTTTGGCTTTTGATTTCATGGAATATTTGGCGTGCCCGGAATGAGTTGCTCTTTTCAAATAAGAGGTGGGATGTGTCGGGGGTTGTGAATTGTATTAAATCTATGGGGTGGGATTGGTTTTCCTTTTTAGCTAACAAAGGAATCGAGTGTGATCGGGAAATATGGCTAGTTAATCCGTCCTTGTTGGTGGGTTTCTAGTGGTTTTTTCGTTGCTGTTTGGTGTTTTTTATGTATTTGGGTTGGCACCCCTTGTGCTATTTAAATACATAGTTGCTTATCAAAAAAAATGATGTATGGAAGATGTTAGAAAGGTTGGTTTGCACCCAGAACTTCTCTAACTAAAAATTTCTATGGAAATGCAAATGACACAAAAAAATGGATTTTGGAATGAAAAGTGACTTTGGGATTTCTTGTGTGTTTGATCAAGGGAGTGATACCCTCTATTTATAGGCATGAATTAGGGTTTGTGGGTGAAGGAATATCAGAATTTGGCCTTCACATGTGATAGTTGTACCCGCATTGGGGACGGTAACAAATATTGTTCCGCAGGAACAATACTCTTATACTATTTCTAACTAACATAATTAGTGTTAGATATCAAATATATGTTACATTATTTTATCAGGATTTACAATGTAAAATATTGTTTATCAATTAAAATGATTATTTTAAGGTAATACTAAGATGCGTTTTAAGGGCATAAGTTAAGAGGTAAATATAATTTTTTTTAAAATTGTATAATGATTTTACAAAAAAATTTTAATTATTATTTATAATTGTTTTTTTTTTTAATTCAAATTTTTTATTTGTATATTTCTTAATATATTTTAGGGCATCCGTTAGTATGACTTTTTTTTTATTGATTTCCAATCTCAAACGTGTGTATATGATTAAATATATATATTGTACTTTGAATAATAAGGATAATAATATTTAGGAAATTAGTTTAGAAGAGAGATCCTAATTAATTGCAAAATTAATAAATCATTTTTTTATATTGATTATCAATGTATAATTGAGAATTATATTTTGAGAAAGGAGTGTAGTAACTTAGTTTAGAAGATAAATTTTTTATTTAAAATATAGATCGTAATTAATAGTAGAATAATAACTAACAGTTCTTGCTATTAAATAATTAATACTTATTAATAAATGTTATATAATTAAATTTGGTTTGATGATGGAAATATTTAAATTTATATCTTATCGTAGAGAAGTTGGTACCTCAGATATTTAAGGGTTTAGGTTTTGAAATATAACATACATCTTTCCTCATAGTAACACAAACATGACAAACATGGATTGGGTTCGCGGTGGTATGCTAGGTAGTGGAAGCTTCGCCACTGTCTAATTAGCCACACACACAAAACAATCTCTTAACTTTCCGTCTATCACCGCCGTCAAATCCTCCGAAAACTACACCTCACATTTTCTTCAATAGGAGAAACACATAATAGATTGTTTAGGTTCATCTCCACATATTATCAAGTGTTTTGGTCACGATTTTACTTTTGAAAATGGCGAAGACTGTTATAATATATTTCTTGAATATGCCGCCGGTGGAACACTTTCCGATCAACTCAAGAATCACGGAGGAAAGTTTTCGGAAACTCTCATTCGCCGTTACACAAGGTCTGTTTTAGAAGGACTTAAACACATTCATGAAAACGGTTTTGTTCATTGTGACATAAAGCTAGAAAACATTCTTGTATTCGACAACGGAAATGTTAAGATTTCAGATTTTGGTCTAGCAAAGGAGAAAGGTTTAGAACATGGTGAGAAGAAGTTGGAATTCAGAGGAACTCCTATATTTATGGCGCCGGAGTCGGTTAACGATAGCGTTTATGAATCTCCGGTGGATATTTGGGCTCTTGGTTGCGCCGTCGTGGATATGATTACCGGTAAACCAGCATGGATTATGAGTAGCAAGGAAAATACGTGGTCGTTGATGATTCGTATTGGGATTGGAAAAGAATTACCGTTGATTCCAGATGAATTATCAGAAGAAGGCAAAGATTTTCTTAAAAAGTGTTTTGGTAAAGATCCTATGAAAAGATGGAGTGATGAGATGCTATTGAAACACCCTTTTATTTCTGATGATGATGAAACTGTTTTATCTATGAAAGAGTTGTCATTGCCATTAATGTCTCCAAGAACTCACTTTGATTTTATTCAATGGGTCTTTTCTACTGTGAAGACTTTACCGACGGAGAGACTCCAACAATTAGTTACATAGATTGATTAGAATCAGACTGGTGTTTTGTCCGGTCAAATTAGAATTTTGATGAATCACATTGTAATGTTTATATCACATGATGTTAATTAATTCTTTTTGATGAAATGAATGAAAGTTGTTTTAATATATTTGAATTTGTTCTATTTTGTAATATCTTTTTGAGTATCGAAATGAATGAAAGTTTTTGCAATCACTACAACAACGAAGACATACAAAAGCGTTTTTTTTTTTGCATTTAACAGCGCTTTAAAGCGCTGCCAAAGCCAGCGCTGGCGTAGGTAACGAAAGCGCTTTTAAAAGCGCTCTGGTAGACCCCCTATAAGAGCGTTTTTTACAGAAAAAGCGCTCTGGTAGACCCCCCTAGAAGAGCGCTTTTTCTGGAAAAAGCGCTCTGGTAGACCCCCCCTATAATAGCGCTTTTTCTGGAAAAGGCGCTCTGGTAGACCACCTACAAGAGCGCTTTTGCTGGAAAAAGCGCTCTGGTATCCCCTCTATTAGAGCGCTTTTCCAAAAGCGCTTTGGTAGGTTGCATTTTTTTTCTTTTTCTTAATCTTTGGCAGCGCTTTTTGTAACAAAGCGCTTTCGTATGTGGACCTTTAAGAGCGCTTTTTAAAAGCGCTGTCGTTGCTAAATGAGATATTTTAAAGTGCAGCCTGTAATTTCAGCCTCCTAGTTCGACCTGTAATATTTTCGACCTGTAATATATTTTCAACCTGTAATATTTTCGACCTGTAATATATTTTCGACGATATATTTTCAACCATAGGTAGGACTATATATATACTAATATAATACCATTATAATATCCAAAATTATATATATATATATATATACATCATTATGTCAAACAAACTAAATCTCTAACATCAACAATATTAAACTTCAAATATTAATTGGCAACAATATGAACAAAGTTAGTAACCATATATCCTAGAGTACTATAATATTCTCTTCAAATCGACACAAATCCTACTACATGAATAGCTGATGAATATAAAATTGACACAGTTCCTCTTTGATTTCTTCCAACTTAAGTCTCGTGTAAGAAGCAGCACGGAATTCGTCAAAGTACTATAGAATAAAAACATTATATGAATGATTTAGTTAAATGTAATAAATTATAAGAAGTTATCTAATTAAGTTATAAATCCATACCGTGATTGGAATCTCTAATTGATTCATTTGAAGGATTTCTTTCATAAACCTCAAAACAAAGTATCCGCAGTCTGAACTGTTCCGCTGTATCGGACACTACATAGAAAAACAAATAAGATTTTATAGTTGTCTTGTTTTATCAAGTAGCATAAATATTATAAGCAAAATTGTGAAAAATAATGTACCTGCACTTTGATCCAAGTAATGTTGTTTGATTTAGTCCGGGATACCTGTGCGTCCCGTTGACTTCGGAACACTTGTATTGATCTAACAAATATATAAAAGCATATGTTTAGATCAATCCCACAAACAAGTAAATATATAAATATACACGAATATTTAGAACGATCCCACTTACAAATCAAGGATTTCCTTCATAGCCGGATAATTGCTCCACTCACCATCTACCGAATTCAGAAAATATACAACTTCTCTTATCGAGTTGATAGCAAGCAACAACCAGTGTGCTCTATAAATTAAAACAATAGGTTATATGAAAATTTTGCTACGCAAAAGAAACAAAGATTAAATGAACCAAGAATGAGAAACTAACCCTACTGGTCGGGTATTATACGCCCAAAGAATCAGACTTTCTGTATTGTCGGATGACATGAATCTATCGACTAAGCGCAGTCTAACTGATTCCGGTTCCGAGGCAATTGTCATTCCGCTGTAATGGGCGGAAGACACGAAACGGAATCTGTTTGACAATGCAGTCCCGCGCAACACTCTGTCACGCAACAACCTTAAATAAAAACATTATAAACATATTAGCGGATGAGTGAATAACCGGATGTATGAGTGCATATTAGTGTATATTACCGGATGAGTGACAAACATAATAAACATAATGAGTAAATAAATTGTTTGACTAATTAAATAATATATCGGATGAGTGAATATTACCGGATGTACGAGTGCATATTAGCGACGCCTAGTTGTTCTTGCGTAAAAATCTCTTCCAAGTCATCTATTGCAATATGTGACATGAATTCAATACCAAAGATACCTACCTCCATATTGATTTGACGGAGAGCACCTTCCTTCAAATCGGACATATCAACAAGTGTTCCGAGCGTCGTCCGGTATCGAGGCACAAAAGCACCACCTTTTTTTGCCGCTTGCTTCGGAGGACCCTTAGGTGGTACGCTACGAACGTCCTGTGTCACTTGTTGTGACCCCCGAGCAGATGCCTAAAAATCATATAACGATCGATAAAATATAAAATTATGCAGTTTTAGATTCAAATTATATATTAACACCATAAATGTACCTCTTTTAGTGATGCAACAGACTCCTCCTCCTGTAAAATCCCTTTGCCCTTAATTGCGGGTTTTGTAGGAGCAGTCTAAAATTAAAATGTAAAAAATAATTAACGTAACGGTGCAGAATTGACATTCGAAAACTAAATGATTCATAATGGTTTTGAATATACCTCATCACCAATGATAATGAGCTTCGAGGGCCATGCAACAAATGAACCTATTGCATCTCGCATCAATGTTGTCTCTGAGACCATGTCAGGTACCGGTAGCACCGCATCATGATCTAATACAACATCAACTGATACTTTCAGGTGTCCATCCGGGAGCGGTCTATGGTGAAGTAAATCTCCCACAGTGTTGTGCACTTTTCCCTTGCCAACTAGGCGATAATACGGTGACGATAAGTATAGTTGGCAAGAAGAAATGCCCTAAACCAATAGTAAATATAAAGTCATTATCGTTAATAAAATAGAACAATTTGTAAGGAAAAGAAATTTATAATTACCTCGGGAAGTTTTCTTTGACAGTTGAAACTAGCTTTATCACTAGTTTCTTTCACCGATGCAGTATTGCACTTTTCTCTCATATACACATCTTTATCTCTTTGCAATTCAGAGACTTGTGCTTGCAATTCCTGCAATTTTTGCAACACTTATTGGTTGGTAGGATTTCTTCTCCTAGGATGCTTGTAAAAAGATGTTGGAGTCACACCATGACCCTTACCCCTCACCCGACCGGGATACTCAGGAGCATCTAGTGCTCTACTAAGTACGATCCTATCATCCTGGTCCTCATCGGTGGACACCGATTGCGACAAGGTCTCCTGTAATTCATTCACATTTCAATAATTATTAGTGGAGATAAAAAATCATTTATATATTAAAAAACATTTGATTTAATTAAAGACACAGTATTATACTTACACATTCAGTATAAACTCTCTGAACATCGGGATCGACAGCTTGATTCTTGCCCACACGAGCTTCCTTCCACAACACATGTACAGGAAGTGAAGTTTCCTCACTTTTAGTCTCCTCTAACTATGCATTGACACAAATGATAAAATCGTCAAATAAAACACATTTAGACAATTAATTAAAACTCATTTCTATTTACTTACAATTTTATCCTCTAAGCGTGCATATCCCAAACGCCCTTTTTTGTATGGATACGCGGGTTTTGATGCTCTCGCACTATTTGTGACACTCCTTTTCCGAAAATCTCCATCTCTTTGATTTACAAACTCAACCCAATCTTTTTCATCAATGAAGATCTCATACTTTTTTGGCCGTCCCGGTGCCTCTTCAAGAAAGTTTCCATCTTTATCCTTAAGATAGGTGTTTGCCAAAAAAGCTTTCCACCCTCTATATCTTTTTCCGACCAAACTAAGTATGTAGCGTCTACGCTCATCTGGTATGTCAAAAGTCCTCTGCAAAAAAACATACGCATAGTGTGTTAGTATAAGTAATTTAAACAATTTATCGTCAAGATAATAACAACAACCATATATGATATATACCTGAAGCTCGTCCCAAATCGCTTTTTTTTTCGCATCCAACTCTTCGCTTTTCAGATTCCATTTAGCTACGGAGACTGGAATATGCATACGAACAAGTGTACCAATATAGCTTGTCAACTTTGCAGAAATAGGACCAATTGGTTGGTTTTTAGAATTCCATTCCAAATGGTATACTAATCCTTGGTCTCTATGTCGAATGATTCCCTTCATAATGGTGATGCCTCGTGCAACTTCTTTTGCTTCAGTATCAGGTGGAGCATTTGTATCCGGAGCATCTCTTTCTTGAGCATCTCTTTCTTGTGAGTTTTCTTGTGAGTTTTCAGGTGGAGCATCTCTATCCGGAGCCATTGAACCTGTATCAAACAAACTAAAGCACATTAGTACACTATTAATAAGCTAACAATCTATACAAGTCAAATGGAAGTCAAACCATGCATGTACAAGTAAATCGGAAACGAAATCAGTACAAATCAAAATAAGCGTCAAAAAAGAAAGTTGTCGGAATTGAACGAAATTTACATGGCTATGGTAAAACGTCCCCACGGACTCAAAAATAAAGTCGGTTTTCCCAAATTCAGACTGTCATACCCCAAAATTTGCCCTCATATAATTACAAATATTATTTTTCAATTAAGTGACATGGCACAATTGGTAAGACTTTGAGGGTAAGGGTACAAGAGCGAGAGGTCCCAAGTACAAATCCCACTTCTGACATTTTACTTTTTATTTTCTAACTTCATTTTCATTAAAAAAAAAAATCAAATCACAAAAAATAGTTTTTTATATATTTAATTTCGTATTTATTATTTGTTAAAAAAAAAATAATAATAAAAATACTTTTTTTTACTTTGCTTTATTCATATTTTATTTGAAAAGATTCTACACCCTTTTGCATTTTAGGTTGTTATTTTTAATTGATTAAATATAATTATAAAACTCAAATCAAATAATTTCAATTTTGGACTTTTGGTTATTTTTAGCTAATTACGGTCCATTTGATCTCATGCATTTTAACCTAATTTTGTATCTTATAAATAGTCACTCACTTCCACGTTTACAGGGACCAAGGACTGAACCCTATGTTTCTAAACCCTTTCCACGGCACATATTTGACAACCATTAACCTTCTTCACCCACTACAATTCCATTCAATAAGTGACAACCTCTCAATACCTCTCTCATGTATATAATTCACCAAAGGAAATCCTTATTGTTTCTCTACACCTTCAATCCGATACCATAACCCAACAAATTTCTAACACTCAAAATCGTCAAACCACCATGTTCAAATCCAACCCCCAAATTGTTCAATATAACCTTCACCATGTTATGTTATAAATCAAAACCCCTCTTATGAACCATAATGTATTTTTTAAGTTGCATACTTTTTCATTTACTCTAACAAAATACAAATGCGAATGTGGTTTCCTTTTTTTCTGTCAAATTGCAGTAACAGAGATAACAAGGAAAAGAAGATCGGAACAAACATCAAGAGTTCATGAATCTAAGAAAGTTCAAATTAGAAAATAATAACTGTAGTCATATAATGCTTGTTGTTATTTTCATTGATTACAGGTCCAGAACTAAATAGATGAAGGAGTTCGGATCCACTTGTCATCACCCATCCGACGGAACCGCCAACCACCTGTGACCGAGTTCGCCGCCCTTCACCATCACGCACGACTCTCCCGACGGCGCAGTGTATCCCTCCGACGATCTCGGTTGTCCCGCCCTCACCTTCTCCGTGCACAACCAGCATCAGTAGATCGCACAACCACAGCAACAACAACACCGAGACACCATGGCCGAAGCTCTACCGCGAGAAGCTCCCCTGTCGGAACGGATCCACACACGCAGAACCACCGCGCGAGAACTTCGTGCTCACAAATCTTCGATGAATACCTCGCCAACAACCGCGTGGCTATCCACAGCCACCGTCGCCGACCACGACCCACCATTCATCAACAACTACGGTACGTTTCCAATTCCTTCTATGATTCATGTCTGGCTCTGTGTATTGGTGTTTTACTTTGATGGTTTTAGAGAAAGATGAGAAATTGAAAGGGATGAATAACTCACACAAAGTTTCCGAACCGTAAAAGCCCTCTATTGCTATTTTTCTTCATTATTTTATTTAGGTGGATTGAATTAGTCAAACTAAGTTTGTAACGTCATTCTTTTCTTTCTTTTTAAGTTTTTTTATATAATTTTGTTTTCCATTAAACTAAGAATAAAAACAATTAATCTTAGTTTTAATTAAACATGTAGGATTAATTTAGCTATTAGATTATTGATTCAATTTAGGTTTCTAATTATTAAAAATACATAACTCATTCAAAAACACTAAAATAAATAATGTTTTTCTTTTATTTGTTTATTAAAAAATACTAAAAAATATAGTGTGTCTTAATTTTTCTTTTAGAATTTAATATATATTTTTTTTTAAAGATTTTTCTTTTGTTAATTATAATCAATATTTGTTAGTATTTTTGTTATGTGTTCATGCACCATTTTATATATTCATCCTAACACTTTCTTTTTTTTTGGCGAGGTATTACCATCGTGATTTCAAACATTCATCGCCTCCGCGTGCATTCATGGATTAATCAAGATTCCCCTAACTGTCAACCCTACCAGATCAAATTCAAAGCTAAGTTCTAATCTTTCCTTGTTTAAGTATTTTTCTGCATTTATTTTATTTTATTAGGGTTTGATTTCCCCCGTCAATGAACTCCTCCTACACTTACTTTTTCCTATTACTTTCCTATCAATTCTCGGATGATCAGGGTCAATGCTTAATGCTCAAGGCAAACTTTTGCCCATCAACCTTCATCAATCGAAGCTAAGTGCCTGTTTATTTATTTATTTATTTTTAGTTTCTTTATCTTTTATTTTTAGGGTTAGCTTTGTTCGCCCCTGAACCGATAATGCACTCACCATATCTTTGTTTATTTTTCCCACCTTTCCAGGGTTTGCCAATTGTCAAAGCTTCGAATGTCGGTAACCCTAAAACTTTGCTCTAATTATTACTTATGTCAAACCCTATTAAGGGATCCGCTGGTTACAATTTCCCTCCCCCGTATTTGTTGATTACATTGTTTAAATTGTTTAAATTGCGTGGTTAGTAATTTAGGGAGTGCAATCTTGAACTGAATTAGAGCCATTTAATTACAAGATAATATATTTCGAATTGAATCACATGATTGGTGCACACACGCACACTTTTGGGGTAACCTCTCTGTTGCCTTGTTGCCTGTCGCCTGTTGCCTTTGTGTTTTTTGCAGAATAAGCCATGTCCCTCGAATTTGAGGATACCTCAGCCATGCTGCCTCGATAATTAAAGGTCATACGACCCTAAATGATGCTGCCTTCGATACACAATATGACCTCGACCCTCGAAAGTTGCCTACGGAAAAAGGCTGAGGTATCTTCTGGTTGCCTAACGAAAAAATGGCTTATTCTGATTCTTGCCTTAGACTACCTGCCCTTCTATGGCATGGGACAGTCTTATGGTAAAGGATGCTTCGATGACCCTTCAACCTCCAAACGAAAGGCTTCCTGCCCTCTTATGGCAAGGATAGACCCTTTCATTCTGAAAGGCTAAAAAGAGACCTATCATCTGAGTTTAAGGTAATTGCCCCTAATTGCCTTGCAATGCTCAAACTTTCATTATATTCTTTCTCATAATTTTTCAAAAGGGCTACGCTCATTTACGAGCTAAAGTCCCTATCTCTTTCATCTACATTTTCTAAACAAACGAGCAAGCAAAGCAATTAAGAGCCCATGGAAAACCATGGATGCAAAGGGTGCCTTACACCTTCCCTTTGCATAAATTACCCCCCGAACTTAGATTTCTTTAAAAAAGGTTTTTTTCTGTTTCTTTTTGCCTTTCCGAATATTGTTTGGATAAAATAAAAGTCGGTGGCGACTCTTGCTTAACCGCGACATTTTCGATTATAAAAAGTCAGTTCACCGTATTACACAGACCCTAAGCCCGACTTTTGATTACGGGCAGAAGCAAAACCGATAAAAAAACAGTCCCGAAATGTAAAGATAAGTGCATGAGAAGCTCCGGAATCGTCAAAATAGTATAGTTACATGTAAAGAAGTCGACAAATGGATACATGGTTCAAAAGTTATGTACAAAACGAGAATATGCACCAAAATTGAATAAGTACTATACTATTGAATAAAACAATCGGTACAAATTGAATAAAGCAAATTAGTCGGAATATGTATACTATTACCTTTATCACTAACGTCTCTTTCTTTTCTTTGTAGGATTGTGTTCTACGCGTCTCTTAACAACGCGGACGGTTGGATTGATCCAAATACCCTCATTATGATCATTTCTAGTACAAGATTCATTCTCATTTTGATCGTTTCTTGTACAAGATTCAATGCCAACACCAATATCACCTTGATCTTCAATGTTTTCATCAACTATTTTGTTAGATAAAAGCACTATAGACCATTTCGTACTTGTCGGATCATTGACATAGAACACTTGTTTAGCTTGAGAGGCTAGAATGAAAGGCTCATCTTTGTACCCTACCCTATTGAGATCCACTTGCAAAAATCCTGACTTATCCTTTCGTATGCCACTATTATTTTCAACCCACTTGCAACCAAATACAGGAATCTGAAACTTCGCGTAATCAAACACCAAAATGCGCTCGATAACCCCAAAATATAACAAATTTGCAAATTTCGGATTTAAGTCATTCGCACTTGATATGTGCATTGCTTCAGCTACCAAGGTAACACCACTATTTTGCATAGTACTTTTATCATCCTGTTGTTTGGTATAAAATGTGTATCCATTAATTGCGTATGCGCTATAAGAAAACACAATTACACTTGGACCATAGGCTAAACATCTCAACCTTTCTGTTACTGAAGCAGGATCTGAACGATACTTTGAATAAATATGATCCCTAAACAACGGTATGAAACTTCGATTGTGCTCTCGTACTATCCAGTTCTCATTTCTATTTGGATTTAAATCTCGGAGAACAACCTTGTGCATTTCAACATACGGCTCAACCTCAATCTCATTGTGCAGAACATACAAGTGCGCTTGATCCCGTCCGACCATTGATACTGTCACAACTTTATTTCCAATTAGCCTTTTTCCTTCTTTTTTTTCGACAATATGAGATTTGGGGAGTCCAATTGATTGAACATTTGACAGATATTCAGTACAAAACTCAACCGCTTCTTCAACAACGTATCGTTCGGCAATACAACCCTCCGGTCGACTTCTGTTTTTCACGTACCCTTTTAATATTTTCATATAACGTTCAGCAGGGTACATCCATCTCATATAAGCTGGTCTGCACAATTGTGTCTCTTTCACAAGATGAACGACTAGATGAACCATTATGTCAAAAAACGAGGGAGGAAAATACATTTCAAGATCACATAAAGTAACAACTATCTCTTTTTGCAATGTTGGTAAGATCGCGGGATCGACCACCTTACTGCAAATTGACCTGAAGAAGAAACACAGCTTAGTTATTGCGCTTCTTACTTTTTCTAGCAGAATAGAACGTATACCTATTGGTAAAAAATGTTCCATTATAACATGGCAATCATGCGTCTTCAAACTCTTTAACTTGAGGTCTTTCATTGACACAAGTCTTCTAATATCTGAAGAGTAGCCTTCTGGAACATTAACTTCACTGAGGAACTTACACAATGTTTTCTTCTCCTTTCTAGATAGAGTGTAAAAAGCAGGTGGCAGATATGTTCGTCTTCCTTTTGTCACGGGTCCCAATTCAGTTCTCATTCCCATGTTTACCATGTCCTTCCTTATGTTAAGGTCATCCTTAGACTTTCCTTGTATATTGAGTAACGTACCAATGACGCTGTCAAATACATTTTTTTCAATATGCATAACATCCAGGAAATGTCTTACGTACAACGACTTCCAATATGGAAGTTCAAAAAAAATTGACTTCTTCTTCCACCCAGCCTTGACAAGTGAATGTGCAAAAGGCTTGCCAAACTGAGTGCTCATATCTTTCACCTTTTCAAAAATTTGATCACCTGACAAAAAAGGCGGGGCTGTACGATGTTCGGCCTTTCCATTGAATGCTTTTCTCCACCCACGGTAGTGATGATTAGAATTTAAGAATCTACGATGGCCGAGAAAGACATTCTTCTGACAAAGCTCCAATCGTGTCGTATCGGTTTCATCTTCACAAACAGGATACGCCTTTTGACCTTTATTGTTGTACCCGGATAGATTTCCGTATGCTGGAAAATCATTAATTGTTCCAAACAACATCGCCCTCAAGTTGAAACTTTCCTTCCTATACCCATCGTAAACCTCCACACCGTTCTCCCACAAAAACTTTAAATCTTCGATTAAGGGTGCCAAGTATACGTCTATGTCATTCCCTGGTTGTTTAGGCCCAGAAATTAGCATAGATAACATCATGTACTTACGCTTCATACATAGCCACGGAGGTAGGTTATAAATCATAAGAATCACAGGCCATGTGTTATGTGAGATACTTTGAATACCATGCGGGTTCATTCCATCAGTAGACAATGACAAGCGAAGGTTTCTTGCTTCTTTTCCAAATTCGGGATAATCAGTATCAACTTTCATCCATTGCGGTGAGTCTGCCGGATGTCGCAACTTTCCATCAATAATTCTTTCATCTACATGCCAAGTCAAGTGTCTTGAATCGGTCTCACTACGATACATGCGTCTAAATCTCGGAATTATAGGAAAATACCATAAGACTTTGGCAGGAGACAACTTTTTCTTATATCGAGGGGCACCGCATTTAGGACACTCATTCAACGCTGCATACTCGTTTCGAAACAAAACGAAATCGTTTGGACATGCATGTATCTTATCATAGCTCATGCCAATAGAGGACAACATCTTTTTGGCTTCATACGTTCGATTGGGAAGAACATTATCCTTTGGTAGCATATCTTTCATTAGGGCTAATAACTCTGTGAAACTTTTATCCGACCATCCATTGTCCGCCTTTAAGTTGTACAACTTTAACACCACAGAAAATCTTGTGAATTTTGAACAACCATCATACAACGGTTTCTCTGCATCGCTTACCAACCTCTCAAACATTTTGGGACAATCCTCAAGATCTTCTTCAAGCGCTTCTGCAATCTCTTCGACTCGATCGCAATCGTATGTGTCTGTGCAATCGTCGTTTGAAGCATACTTCCTATTACACCTCGACTCAGCATTCCCGTTACTTTTCTCACCATGCATTGTCCAACATGTATAACTTCTATCAATTCCAAACCGTAGTAAATGGGATGCCAACTTATTCCCGTCAACTTTACCCCCATAACAGCAACCCAAGCAAGGACACGGCATTCGAATCGGGTCTTCGGAGTGCGCAACCGCAAACTCAACGAATTCACATACCCCTTTCTCGTACTCTTTCGACAATCGGTTTGAATTCATCCATGTCTTATCCATGTCTTAATTAAGCTAAACAAATGCTTCTTGGTTTCTCTATCAGGTACTAAGGAATTCTGTCAAGATAATAAATAGCTATCATCATTATGTCTTGATCAGAATACCTAATGAGATCTTATATAGTGTGAATAATAGAATACCTAATCAGAATACCTAATCAGAATACCCGATTTCTTAAAGAAGACATTACCTTATTTCAAGGTAATATAAGTCCACAAACCAAAAAACTGGTTGAGAGACACTAAATTGATATTAAATAGAACCATAAACAATAAACTATAAGCAGAAAATAACAAACTATAAGCAAGAAGAAAGGGATAGTAACCTGAGTTAGACTTGATGTGGGAGATGGGTAGGTTTGAATCGGCGTTGTACAAGTAGAAACCAGAGACTTCAAAGTAACTGTAAAATTAAGCACACACACACGATGCAGTTAAATACAAATATCATAAAAGTGAAGGAACTATATGCAAACTGTAGCACAAACTACAATCATTTTAGAAGTAGAAACCAGAGACTTCAAAGTAACTGTAAAAGTAACTGAACCAATGATTTTGACAGAATATTCATAATAAAATCAAACAAAACTTTCATGGAACACCAAAAAAAATCGGAAAAAGATGTACAAATACAAATTAAAATTTGAAAACCACCACACCCAACCCTTATGCCACTGTTAAAACAGAAGCCAATCTATATTAGAATCCAAGGGAAAAGCAATCTCAAACAGTATATACAATTTATAGAATAGATTAAGAACAACACCTCCAAAACTAACAAGAGTACAATTAACAGAATAATAATAAACCCACAAAAAAACTCTTTGTTGTTTCAACATAAAAATAACACTTATATTAAGAATAATATCGTCATACAAAAGCCTTATTATATAAAATTATGTATGGTTTCATTAAACAACCAAAATATTGAATCAAACAGAAGCCAGAAGCCAGAAGCCAAAAATAACACTTAAGTAGAAATTATCAAACCGGATACGCTCCCTATATACACATAAGTAGAAATTATCAAACCAGCTTGCAATTACCCATAACCAAATTCAAAAAATTCTAACTTCACTCATGTACCACAACCAAATAACCATCCATAAACCCATGAAATTGCCTTACTATAATTTCACCATTACTATAATAACCTTTAACCTTCATCACCATTGACATAAACTACACAAATGCATCACAAAACTAGAACTCACATCATCACTAAATAACAAAAACAAAAGAAAAGAGGAAGAGAAATTTTCCAGAATTCAGAGTTGGATTCAAAATCAAACGAACACATCATCAGAAAATACCTATTACTCATCACTATTTTTTAAACCCCTAATATAGATTTCTATAAAAACAGAAGCCAGAAGCAATCTAGTTTTCTCAATAAAATACCTATAAACACTAACCTTTCAAATGTCAAAAACAAAACTATAAATCGTGTACCTTCGTCTTCTCTTCGTATTCGTTTTCTGGGTAGGGTTTGTTCTTCGTCTAGCTTCGAATTCGTTTTCTGGGCAGGGTTTGTTCTTCGTTCTAGCTTCGTCTTCTCTTCGTATTTGTTTTTCTGGGCGGTTTTGAGGATGAGATACGGTTTTGAGGAGTTTTTATGGAGTTTTTATGGAGTTCTTCGTTGCTGGCTGCGATGGTTCTTCGTTTCTTCGTTCTGGGCAGCGATGACAGTGAAAGAAGAATTAGGGATTATGAAACAGCTATTATTTTGATTTTAAAAATTTTAATTAACGAAACAACTATGAAAGCGCTTTTAGAAAGCGCTCTGGTAGCCCTGCCTTTACCAGCGCTTTTTAGGGTAAAAGCGCTTTCGTACCCCCCCTTTTAAGAGCGCTTCTGAAAGCGCTTTCATAAGCCACCTATAAGAGCGCTTTTTGAAAGCGCTTTCGTACCCCCCCCCCCCCTATAAGAGCGCTTTTTGAAAGCGCTTTCGTACCCCCCTCCCTATAAGAGCGCTTTTAGAAAGCGCTTTCGTACCCCCCCTTTAAGAGCACTTTTTTTGCGTGTTTTTTTATTTTGTTTTTAGCGAAACCTATGCCAGCGCTTTCTCCTAAAAGCGCTTTAGTAGGGGTGCTGCTAAAAGACAAATTTGGCATAGTGAATATTTTGAAATGATAAAGTTAAACTATGATACTCGCTAAATCAAAATTTTCTGTTTCTGTTACTACATTGCTAAACCAACAATAAAAAAGTATAGTGTCATATAAAGCTAAATCAGTATCCATCATGCCAAACACGAATGGGTAACAAATACAAGGATCAAGGTCTTAAACAATTGTAGTTCTAGGCATGATAATTTTTAACTTATTTAAGGTAAATTTAACAATTTCTTAATAATTTTTTTAATGTTATAATGATGTAAATTAAGTTAAGTTACAGATTCATATGTTTGTTGTGGTGATAGAGTGCTTGAAGATTTTTTAATGATTGCATCAAATTCAAATTTTAAGTGTAGTTATTGAGCTTGTTTGAAGGATTCCAAAATATTCTTAAGAATAAGTTATTTGAAAATAAATATATGAAAATTTATTTTTTTAAAAAGGTGTTGAATATATAATTTGACATTTTAACTAAAATTGATAATTATAACTTCAAGAAAATTCCAAAAAAAAAAACTAACTTTAAAAAAAATTATATAAATTTTATGAGAATAAACATTTTTGCCTTCTTACATTATAATAAAATCATAAAAGTCATTTTTTTTTAAAGTTATTTCATTTTTATAATAAAGAATATATATTTGAAAAATACTTGCATGGATACAAATCTAAATCCATATTTTTAGGAACAACCAATAACAAAGAGGATAAATCAAATTTATTTAAATTTTATTTCCTTTTTAATTGGAATAATTAGGGTGATTAGGATAATGGAGGAGAGAAATAATTTTATTTTTAGTTTTTAACAAAGTATTTTCCTATATATTTTTAAATGTGGTAACAAACATACGGAATAATTTCTCAGTTAGGTATTTTCGATAATGTAAACTTTAAACTTAAAACAACAATCCTTTTTTTTAAGGATCTATTCATTGAAGAAGTAGTTTTAATCAAAGAGGATATTATTGAATTAGATTTAAGTCTTTATTTGGATGATAATAATAATAATAATAATAATAATAATAATAATAATAATAATAATAATAATAATAATAATAATATTAATAAATAATAAATAATAATAATAATAATAATACTATATAGATGATTTATATTTTTATGGCACGCAAGTTTAAGAAAATGTTAAACTGTAATTTTATTGTTGAAAAAATATATATAGTTAATTAGGGGTGGACAATATAGGTTTGAATTCGGGCTAAAAAACGCAATCTAGTCCAAACCTCGGGTGCCATACCAAACCCCAATTCCGACCAAAAAAACCAGTTTGATCGGGTTATAGTTTCTCGGATTCCCGGTTTGTATGCATGATTCAGTTAGATCGGATTACATGACAGTCAAATAATTGCATTATTTGACCATTCAAAAACATTCATATATTAGAAATGATATAGCAGAAAAATACATAAATTATAATAAATATTCAGGCTTCATAATTATATTAAAACTAGACATTCAATTTTGACATTCAGTTTTGTTGAAACTTAAATACTGTGTTAATATTTAAATTACAGTCATCCTTCATATAAAAATTAACATGAAAAGCCAATATAATAACAGAGCTAAGGGTGGGAATAGGCCAGACCGACTAACAGGGGCCTACGGTCCAGTCTACACAGGCCTATGTGTCAGGCCAGGCTTTTTATATAAATAGAAAAGGCCTAGGCTTTTTTATAAGCCTATTTAACTAAAAAGGCTAGGCCACAGGCCATATAAAAAACCTTTTACGCCTATGAGACCGACCTATTTAAATAAATATAAATAATTTTATTATTATTATATTGTATTTTGTACTTTAAATTAAATTCAAAAAATAAATCTTAGTTATCTTGAAGAAATTATGAAAATAAGATGAAAATAAATCTTATGAACAATGTCATAAGTGAAGGTACGAAAAACACAATAAGGGGGGTTGGACTGAGTTTTTGATAAAATAAAAAACTTAAGGCATGTTTGAATATCCTGGTTTGTTTGAACTCAAACTACTCCATTCCACCCGCCAAGGTGATTTTGCCTCTCTCTTACGAGGACTTAATCCATTAAATCAAACTTGATTACAACAACTTTCACAATGACAACTGTCAAAGTCTTCTTGAGATAAACCACAATCCGGTTTCTCAAGGAACAATAAAACAAAACTTAATCTTATGTGTTTACAAAAGAGCTTCTAATAAGTTGTATCACAACTGTGATGTATACACAATATTTAAGAACAATGTACAAAAACAATAAAAGAATGAATAGTAAATTGAGAGTTTTTCGTAATGGTTTGTGCATTAGTGTTCTCTACTTTGACTTTAGTAGTGTCTTAACTATATGTTAGAACAAGATTTGTTCTTATCAATTATCTTAGTTTTGATGATAACAATAATATGAATTTTGCTTAAGATAATATGGTACTCTAATACAATGCAATTTCCCTTTCAGGAAATATATATAAAGAGTACGCATAATTCAGCGCTCAGAAGTTGTATCTCAAATGGTTCAGCATGCAACATCAGAACATGGTCTGGCAAGACATCAGAAGATGGTCGAAGCAGAATCAGAACATGGGTCTATGGAAGCATCAGAAGAACATGAGATCAGAAGCACTGAAGATCAGAAGATGGTATCACGCTCAGAAGCACTTCAAGGTCAGAAGATCAGAAGATGCTATGCACCAAGCTGTTTTGACTCTGATGATATTCAAACGTCGTATTCACAAACATCAGATCAGAAGGAAGTACAGGTGGCAGACTACGCTGACTGACAAAAGGAACGTTAAAAGCTACTAAAGGCTACGTCAGTAGACACAGCGTGAACAAGGCTCGAGGTAGTTGACAAAAGCGTATAACATTAAGTGCAATGCTGTACGGAACACGCAAAGCATTAAATGCATTCAACGGTCATCTTCTCAACGCCTATAAATATGAAGTTCTGATGAGAAGCAAGGTTAACGATTCTGCACCAAAACAACTTATATCAAACTTGCTGAAACGCTGTTCAAATCTAAACTCAGAATCTTCATCAACTCACTACATTGCTGTTGTAATATTTTAGTGAGGTTAAGCTTAAACGTTAAGAGAAATATCACAGTTGTGATTATCGCTTTTAAGAAGCATTTGTAAACTCTTGAATAGATTACATTAAGTTGTAAGGAACTAGAGTGATCGTGTGATCAGTATACTCTAGGAAGTCTTAGGAGTGAACTAAGCCTAGAGTGATCGTGTTGATCAGTAGACTCTAGAAAAGTCTTAGAGGGTATCTAAGCAGTTGTTCCTGGAGTGATCAGTGTGTGATCAGAAGACTCTGGAAGACTTAGTTGCGGACTAAGTGGAAAACCATTGTAATCCGTGCGATTAGTGGATTAAATCCTCAGGTTGAGGTAAATCATCTCTGCGGGGGTGGACTGGAGTAGCTTCGTTAACAGCGAACCAGGATAAAAATAATTGTGCAATTTTTTTTATCGTCCAAGATTTAAAGTCACACTTATTCAATCCCCCCTTTCTAAGTGTTTTTCTATCCTTCAATTGGCATCAGAGCGCCGGTTCTAAGGTGCAAGCACTTAACCGTGTTTAGAAAAGATTCAGGAAGAGAAAAACGCTTCATTTAAAAGATGGTTGATGAAAGTGAAAAGTCTACATCTACACCTGCACCTACATCTGGCTCTGCTGAGCAATACAACGGTAACAATGGTTATACTAGACCGCCGGTATTTGATGGTGAAAACTTTGAATACTGGAAAGATAAACTGGAAAGTTACTTTCTGGGTCTAGATGGTGATCTATGGGATCTTCTAATGGATGGTTACAAACATCCAGTAAATGCCAGTGGCGTGAAGCTGTCAAGGCAAGAAATGAATGATGATCAAAAGAAGCTTTTCAGGAATCATCATAAATGTAGAACTGTTTTGCTGAATGCTATCTCTCATGCTGAGTATGAGAAGATATCTAACAGGGAAACGGCCTATGACATATATGAGTCCTTGAAAATGACTCATGAAGGAAATGCTCAAGTCAAGGAGACTAAAGCTCTAGCCTTAATCCAGAAGTATGAAGCCTTCGAGATGGAGGATGATGAAGACATTGAAAAGATGTTTTCAAGATTTCAAACTCTTACTGCTGGATTGAGAGTTCTTGACAAGGGATACACCAAGGCTGATCACGTAAAGAAGATCATCAGAAGCTTACCCAGAAGATGGGGTCCTATGGTGACTGCATTCAAGATTGCAAAGAATCTGAATGAAGTTTCTCTGGAAGAGCTTATCAGCGCCTTGAGAAGTCATGAAATAGAGCTGGACGCAAATGAGCCTCAAAAGAAAGGTAAGTCTATTGCATTAAAATCAAATATCAAGAAATGCACTAACGCTTTTCAGGCCAGAGAAGAAGATCCTGAAGAATCAGAATCTGAAGAAGAAGATGAACTGTCCCTGATCTCCAGAAGGCTAAATCAACTCTGGAAGACCAAGCAAAGGAAGTTCAGAGGCTTCAGAAGTTCAAGGAAATTTGAACGTGGAGAATCTTCTGATGAAAGAAGATTTGACAAGAAGAAGGTCATGTGCTATGAATGCAATGAGCCTGGACACTACAAGAATGAATGTCCAAATCTTCAGAAGGAAAGTCCCAAGAAAAAGTTTCATAAGAAGAAAGGTCTTATGGCAACCTGGGATGAGTCAGAAGATGATTCAGAAGATGAGCAGGCCAACTGTGCGCTGATGGCGACAGAAGATGACGGATCAGAATCTACATCAGAATCAGATTCTGAAGAGGTATTTTCTGAACTTACTAGAGATGAGTTAGTTTCCGGTCTAACTGAACTTCTGGAACTCAAGTCTCAGATTAGTCTCAAATACAAAAAGCTGAAAAAGCAATTTGAATTTGAAACAAAGAAGCTTGAGTTGGAGAATTCTGAATTAAAAGAAAAACTTTTAAAATTATCCAATAATGTTGGATCTCCTTCTGATTCAGAAAAATCCACTCCTAGTCTAAACCATACTATTTCAAAGATGTAGAACCAAACTTTGTTCTAACAATAAGTTCTTCCATAAGTTCTCTCAAACAAATAGTATCACAAAATTTATGCCACTAGGTAAAATCAAATAAGTCAATGCAAACAAACATTTAATCTCATTGATCTTCTAATTTGTTAGTTTATATAAAGTAGAGTTGAATGACTTATTTACAAATGTTCAAATGAAATAGGCTTTTAAGTAGGCTAATAGGCCAATCAGGCCTTCAAAAAGGCCAGGCTCAGGCCAAAAAGATAAGCCTATGATAGTCAACAGGCCATACTTAGACTTTTAAGTAGGCTAAAATTCCAGAAGTTCTTTCTTGATCTGAATAGCTTCCTTGTGTTGTAGGGAAGCTAAATGAGTGCTTCATTGCTCCTTTGGACCTCTGGAAATTGGAACTCGATTGTACCTACAAAACAAGAAAATAAAAATGGAATTTGATGTCCCATGTGTTTCACCTTTAAATGAATGATTCAAACAACTTCCATATGACATAGTGAAGGTGTTTGAATGGATATTTTGGCTAGTGAGCTTATGGAACAAAGTTTGGAATGATAAGGCCTTTGGTGAAGCTTTAACGGAGGTATGGAAGTGATTCTGAGTTTGAGGTGTTTGGTAAGTGTTTGGAGGTGATCAACAGCTTCCAAATGATGTATGGAAGATGTTAGTAAGGTTGGTTTGCACCCAGAACTTCTCTGACTAAAAATTTCTATGGAAATGCAAATGACAAAAAAAAATGGATTTTGGAATGAAGAGTGACTTTGGGATTTCTTGTGTGTTTGATCAAGGGAGTGATACCCTCTATTTATAGGCATGAATTAGGGTTTGTGGGTGAAGGAATATCAGAATTTGGCCTTCACATGTGATAGTTGTACCCGCATTAGGGACGGTAACAAATATTGTTCCGCAGAAATAATACTCTTATACTATTTCTAACTAACATAATTAGTGTTAGATATCAAATATATGTTACATTATTTTATCAGGATTTACAATGTAAAATATTGTTTATCAATTAAAATGATTATTTTTAGGTAATACTAAGATGCGTTTTAAGGGCATAAGTTAAGAGGTAAATATAATTTTTTTAAAAATTGTATAATGATTTTACTAAAAAATTATAATTATTATTTATAATTTTTTTTTTTAATTCGAATTTTTTATTTGTATATTTCTTAATTTATTTTAGGGCATCCGTTAGTATGACTTTTTTTTATTGATTTCCAATCTCAAACGTGTGTATATGATTAAATATATATATTGTACTTTGAATAATAAGGATAATAATATTTAGGAAATTAGTTTAGAAGAGAGATCCTAATTAATTACAAAATTAATAAATCATTTTTTTATGTTGATTATCAATGTATAATTGGGAATTATATTTTGAGAAAGGAGTGAAGTAACTCAGTTTAGAAGATAAATTTTTTATTTAAAATATAGATCCTAATTAATAGTAGAATAATAACTAAGAGTACTTGTTATTAAATAATTAATACTTATTAATAAATATTATATAATTAAATTTGGTTTGATGATGGAAATATGTAAATTTATATCTTATCCTAGAGAAGTTGGTACCTCAGATATTTAAGGGTTTAGGTTTTGAAATATAACATACATCTTTCCTCATAGTAACACAAACATGACAAACATGGATTGGGTTCGCGGTTGTGGTTGTCGTTTTTTTTTACCTCCCCGTTTCACTTGGGAGGACGGCACGCTAGACCCTTCACGCGAAATTTGGAAGGAGAATGCGCCCGTGGTGGGATGAATTTTATTTCAGTTCTTCCTACGATATCACACGAACTTTCTTATTGTCTTACAAGTAGGAAAGGGAAAAAAAGATCTCAACTAAACCCTAAGAGTTTGCTAAGTGTGGGGATTCACCTAGACTAGAAATTCTGGAGTCCGGGGGGTCGGTTATACATAGGGAAGTGTTTAAGCACCCTACATATCTGTAGTACTCTACAGGAACCTTCTCTGTGTCTAAATGTGTTTGTGCTGCTAATGATTATTGGGAAAGTTTCTCCTTTGTATTAGGAGAAGGAATTGAATTGAATAAAAGAAAGACAGACAGACTGACTATTTTTGGTATTTTATTAGCTCGCTGAGATTCCTTGTGAACCTCATGCGTACATATCCCTAATGGAAGTTAGAGCTTAATGTAGTTCGGGGAACTAATTAATTATTTTTGGGTGCCTTACTTGAAGCTCAAGGTTGAAGCTTGAATTAAATCTCTGTTTACAGTAAAGAGACATGAATTTATCTTTACAGAGAGGTATTTCTACTATTCCACCACAAACATTAAAAGAGTGACAGAATAACTGAATTCATTTCATTCAAGAGGGGGACCTTACTTGTGTATGTGCAAGTATACTAGTCAAATGCCTCTTAAATGAAAGAAAGATGCTCATCCAAATTAGGGAAAGTTACCACATGTCTGGGTTTTACTGCTAGCTCATGCCTTTCAAAATCCTAAATGGGAGACTTGATTAAAATGTAATGTAATGTTTGTTTGTTTGAATGTGGTGAGATAGAGGAAAGATCTCTCTATAGAGATAAGCTATGTCTATCTACTGTATAAAAGATTTGATTTTTAACTGGCTTGTATGAGGCCCAAGCTTGAGGCTTTTTGATTGATTGATTATTATTATGACTCTGGGAGAAAACTCCACTGGGGATTAATTTACAAGGGGTTTTTATGTTCTGTACAAAGCCCAGAATTGAGGCTGACTCTACTTGGAGAGTGTTTATTTTGATGGATTTTATTCGGTGTTCTGTACAAAGCCCAGAATTGAGGCTGACTCTAGCTAGGGAAAACATCATTTTCTGCCTTGTACAAAGCCCAAGGTTGTGGCGGACTCTTAAATAAACTGAGTATGGATGACTCTAATAGGGAAAAGATCCTAGATGTTAGGAATCTTTGACACATGAAGTATGGTTTATCTGCCTTGTACAAAGCCCAAGGTTGTGGCTACCTGAATGATGAAGGACTCACTGGGGAGACTCTATTATCTGCCTTGCACAATGCCCAAGGTTGAGGCTGACTCTTAACAGGGGAGTTTTATTGTTTTGGTGCCTTGTATGAAGCCCAAGGTTGAGGCTAACTATTTTTGTTGGATTTTGACTCTACTGAAGGATTTATTTATTAAAAGACTGATTTTTTGGAAGCTAACCCTTTCCAGGGATTTTGTCTCAGTTGGAGAATTTGTCTTTTGAAAAGAATGATTTTTGGAAGCTAACCTTTTCCAGGGATTTTATTCTTTTAAACAGGTTTTTATTAATTGACTTTGGAGGCTAACCCTTTCCAGGGGTTTTGACTCTTTGGGGAAATTATCTCCTAAGAGAAATGAATCTTTGGTTTTTGAAGAAGTGTTTTTGGAGGCTAACCCTTTCCAGGGGTTTTTGACTCTTCGGGGAAATTATCTCCTAAGAGAAATGAATCTTTGGTTTTTGAAGAAGTGTTTTTGGAGGCTAACCCTTTCCAGGGGTTTTTGTTAAAATGAAAGAATGATTTGGAGGCTAACCCTTTCCAGGGGTTTTTGTTAAAATGAAAGAATGATTTGGAGGCTAACCCTTTCCAGGGGAGTTTTATTAAAATGAATGGCAGAAAGATTATCTAGTGGAGACTTCTTGTTTAAAGCCCAAGATGAAGGCTGACACTGACTGAGGGTAAGCAAACATGGATCCTAGACTCTGCTAAGGAAAATTAATGAAGATAAGGGTGACAGAGACTGTCCATGTCTCTCATTCCAAAAGGTGTACTCAATGTAAAATTGAGACAAACTTAGCTTGTTTAAAGTCTGGTTTAAATGGGAAGAAACTCACCAGGGTATGTTAAAAGGTGACTAAAGACCTGTTCCTATGTTTATAAGAAACCTGGTGGGTCCTTGTATACAAGCTCAAGAGGAAGCTGGAAATGCTTTTAAGAAGCCTGTGGGTCCTTGTACAAAGCCCAAGAGGAGGCTAATCGAGAGTCATCGAGGGTCCTTGTTATAGCACAAGAGAAAGCTATGTAGTTTTGAACTTATTTTGGCTCTAAGCAAATGGGTAAGAGGTTTCACCGGGAATAATTCCTCTTGGGTGGATGTGTCCTATTTTTTGGATTCTAAGGTTTTTGCCAAGATGTTTCACCGGGAATAATTCATCTTGGGGGTTTGAACTACAGATCTCTAATTAGGAAAGAGCCTTCACCGGGAAGACATTCTCAATCCTAGGCCATATTCCTATAATATATATATAGTTTAACTGTCCTAGGGTTTACACTCAAACGTAGTTCTAAACTACTATATGCACAGTTTATATTTGACAGTAATTTAAATAAAGACTGTAAATGGAAAGCTTGTAAAGCCTAACCTGGATGGAGTGGAGGCCTTTGAAGAAGTGTGTACAAAGCCTTAAAAATGGAGATTTGGCTCTGATCAAAAGGTGTTACAGAGCTGTTGTAACGATCCAGATAGCTTCAATGACTCCTTTGGAAGGTGTTGAGATGCCTGGCTTGGATTGAAATTGCCCAGAACTTCTTGCTCGACCCCAACTGCAACAGCTCCAAGTGAGAGGTGAAGATGATGATTCTCCACGCCCAGAAGTGTTTCAGAGGTTTGGATCACCTCTAAATGACTCCCCTAAGGTGTTTGAATACTTAATTCCAAAGGAAGAGCTCTGGTTTGAAGAATCCGAGTCTTCTTGCCAAAGAACCTTTGAAAACCTTAAGTATGAAGAAAGAAGAGAGAAAGCAAGAATTCTGTTGCTTTGGTGTCTTTTTTGAATGAGAAAGACCCCTCTATTTATAGGCAATTGGTTCAGAGTGATTGTGCATAGTGAGCTTGCTTAGTGAAGTGAGTTTGGTTTCTTAGCCATGAAGAAAATTTGAAAAGATCCCAAATGCAATGATGCATTTTCGGGCTAGCTTCCCCAACCATTGATCTTGTATGATCTAAGGGAACATTTCTGATTCAGAGGAGAGTTCTTATTGGCTTAGAGCAAGATTCCTTGATGATTCACCATTTGCCATAAATTTAAAAATGCAATCATTACATAATCACATGCCTTTGTTTTTGGGAATCTTCTCTAATCCTTATGCAATGATGAATTTGGATGTATGGCATGCTTGCAGATGTATTAGAGGTCGTGTAGCATCACTTAGTGAAGCAAAATGCACAAAATTGCAAAGTTTCAAATTGTATATGACCTATAATTTCACTTCATGAGGCCAACTTTGAACAAGCATAACTCTTAGCTCAAAATGAATTTGGAGAAGGTTGATTACAATTTGGAAAGCCCTAAACATCTACTTCAAATCATTAGTTTATGGTTCCTTCAGAATCCTTTGGCAAATTTGTGAAAAATGAGGCCAAAGTTGGAAGAAAACTAGGTTAAAAACACTTAGAAAATTTTCTAAGTGTTTATGACCTAAAACTTCAAAATTTCCAAATCTCTTAAATGATTGATCTTTTGAAAAAAGTTCCATTGTAAGATGTTGTTTTATTTTGCAAGATCTACAACTTTCATGTTGGAAGTTTTTTGAGTTGTGTAGGTGAAATTTTGAGTTCCCACAATGCCCTCAAAAACCCTAATTCCCGACTTTTTGCTCCTTGATGATTCTTCTTGAATTTCTTTGGTCAAATGACTTTAATGTCCATATATTGATGATATTGATCTTTGAAAGTCATGGTTTGACCAAAAATCTTAAAAGTCAAAGGTGATCCCATAGAGTTGACTTTTTCCAGATAAAGTGAGATTCTGGACTTTTGTGTGGAATTAAGATCTTCTCCTCAAATGAGTGATGTAAATGGGTTATATTGAGGTAGTAAAGGTTCTTGAATCATGTCTTGAGTTTTGGATCCATGCCCTGATTAAAAGTCAACTATCCAGATGAATTAGGTTAAAAACCCTAATTGTCGACCAGATGAAATTGGTGACTGTGGATCTTGAATTGAGGTGTGATGTCCAGTGGATCTTATTGTATGGATCATTTGAAGATGATTGAAGTCTTTAATAGATGTCTTGGAGCTTTTTAGGGTTTCCCAAAGGTGATCCCTGATTTCAGTCCTTGATAGGCTCAAAAACCTAGTCTGGTGACCTGAGTAAACCTGTACTCAGATGACTGGGTGTCTAATCAATCATAGGTGAATATAAAAGTGAAGCTTTTGAGTCCTATGATTGTGTTAGAGACCAATCCTTCTATTGATTGATCCTTTGCCTGAGTTTTCTTGTCTTTGAACATCCTTGATTAAATGCCAGATGAAGAAGTGACTGCTCTGGGTACTTGCTTTGACCTGATGAAAATCCTGAAGATATGTCATCTCAGGGGGGTCGAAAATTAGGGTATGACAGATGCCCCTATTTAAGTTTCTTTCATCTGGAGGGAGAGAGATTGATATCTCGATCTCTCCTGCGTGAAAGAGACTTAAATATCAAAGAATGCCCGAATTTTGGGCGCTCCTGAGATGTTGTAATTGATAAAATATTTTCATGACTTGATCCCGTTGTTGCACTTAGCGGGGGATGAGGAGACAAACTCCTGTAGAAATACGTCATGTGGATTCTGGTGAATGGATGGCAATGTAGGATGCGCAATCCATCTTCTTTAACTAAGTGTTGACACTTAGAAAAAGGCAAGCAACCTCCCCTTGTTTCGGATGTCTGTATCTCGAAACTGGTCTAAGTTGTGATTTTGGACAATATCTCAGATAAAGAGAAATTCTCCAAAGATTTGTTTCCTCATCAAACTTCTTACCAGCACTTGGAGGTAAGATACCATTTGACGGTAAATAAAGAAACTTCAAGGGTTTGTTTCCTCATCAAACTTCTTACCAGCACTTGGAGGTAAGATACCATTTGACGGTAAATAAAGAAACTTCAAAGGTTTGTTTCCTCATCAAACTTCTTACCAGCACTTGGAGGTAAGATACCATTTGATGGTAAATAAAGAAACTTCAAAGGTTTGTTTCCTCATCAAACTTCTTACCAGCACTTGGAGGTAAGATACCATTTGACGGTAAATAAAGAAACTTCAAGGGTTTGTTTCCTCATCAAACTTCTTACCAGCACTTGGAGGTAAGATACCATTTGACGGTAAATAAAGAAACTTCAACATCCCTCCTTTCAACTTGACGTTTTTGAAGGATTGTCATATGGTCCCGCGCTCTTTTGAGGGGCTAATGACTTTGCTCGAAAGTGGATGAACTGTCTTCGGGAAGAAGAATACCATTCATCTACTTGTGCTGAGGAATCTGAACTATCTTCTGGACGAAGACTACCATTCACTGACTCCGTTGGGGATCTTTTGTCGATCCGCTGGGGAAATTCCAAATTATTTTCTTTGACGAAAAGTGGCATCTCTTGACCCTGCTGGGGAAATACCAAACTGTTTTTTTTTGACGAAGAGTGGCATCTCTTGACCCTGCTGGGGAAATACCAAACTGTTTTCCAGGAGGAAAAACTACCACTTGTCAATTATGTCGGGGAATCCACACTTCTTGGAGAAGAGAAACGCTCATCGACCCTGTGGGGAATTCCAAAATGCGAAATAGATTATCTCATCTGAAGAAGACTGTCGAGTGTCGCTCTGCGGGAGAATCTTGGCTGAGGAACTCCAAAAGTGATCAAACTATCTCTTTGAGGGAGACTACCATTTGTTGACTTGCTTGGGGAATTTGGGTGTATGAACCTTCTTCATGAAGAAGAAAAAAACCTTTCACAACTTTGCAGGGGAATCTCGAGTATATGTCCAAGTAATTTGGGTATTAACATGATCAAAACCTGACTAGACTATGCTCATTACACAATTATGGTGTGAGACAAAATGCATGAATATTACGATGATTATGAAATGCAAAGTGAATGTGAATAGAATTGTCGCGGATGTAAAATCCTATGATCCGACTTGAATCTTGTTGATCAGAAGATGTCTTCTTCTTGTAGTTCGAACTCTGTTGGGGATACTTGGTTATCAGTTGTCCGCTGTCCGAAGTGAGTAATATGAATTGAAGTGAAGATCCGTCATCGGGAGATGTTCGCAAAGCGACCTCATGGGGAAATCTTGGTTCCCGGAGTCTCAACCGTTCTCGGAGTAGCTGTTTGCATTCTTCCTATTGTTTGTAAACCTTAGAGAGAAAATTTCACCTTTATTTTTGCAAGTAGATTCATTTTATTTTATGAAAACATTTGTTTCAAGAAAAATGACTGTTTAAATTAAAAAACGCATTTCAAGAAACTGAATAAGACTCGATTTGCAAAGAAAGGCACAAGGCTCAAATTATTATATATGGAATGGTAATCAGCCAAATGCTTGATTCCATGGAGTACTTACAAAGTTGGAAATTGGTAATTTTTGGGAAAAAGGCTACGATGAAACGTGACGACCGTTATCTTTCCCTTCCACTCCGAGTTGCGCTGTATTCGTGCTTCGTAGAAGATGACCTACTGACCGGTAAAATAGCAAGTGTACTATTTGTTTACCGATGTAGTAATAAGAGAGTAAATTCCCAAGTATCGAACTCGCGGACTGCGTAGGAATTATATGTTTCAGAACAGTGCAATTGAATAAAAAGTCATCGGGGTATTTGGTTTTTATGTTTAATTTAAATAACAACTTATGCAAAACGAAAGAGTTAAAATAGTTTGATTCAATGAAAATATGGGGACACAAGTCAGGACTGATGTATGAATCGCTCTGCAATGAAATAATCACCAATTAACAGATTAACTTTAGAAATTCTCAATACCGACACCAAACATTGATTTTCCCTAATTCCTTAGTGAAAACTTCTTGAGATTAAAACCCTCTTTCAACTCCTTAACAAGATAGTTTTACCTCAAGATTCTAAAAAGAACATAGCCCGGATAATTAGGTCGCTACACATTAATCCTTATTCCTAAGTGATTCATAGTTATAACGTTATGATTAAAAAAGCGTTGAGGTAGTTTTCCAACAAAACCTTAACCGTATATCATCACATATATTTTCCAATATAAAGAAGCAATAAGCACTTTTAATCATAAACTGAATTTCATAAAGATAATCCGCAAATTAACGGTAAATTATAGTCATTACATCACATGATTCAGGGACATCAATCCTAACAAGTTTAGAGTTTAGTTACTCATGGCAATTATCAAGATAACAATGATTAAAGATGAAAGCATTACAATTGGTTGAATCGGGGTTGATCTTCAATCGCGGATGCTCTTGAAGATTTCTTCGCTCCAAGCCCTAGTGCTCTCAATCTCTATTTTCACGTTCTCTGACCGTCAAAAAGTGATTTTCTTCTTTCCAAACAGTGACTAAATACCTCACAGCAAATATTCTCATACGAAAAGTCCATCATACCCTTACTTAAGTGACAGATTTCATAAGTTAAAAATCAGAATTTTTCTGCGCACATGTCTGACACGGCCGTGTCATGGGACACGGGTGGCCGTGTCACAGCTCTGTCTCACCAAAATTCACTTTTTCTTGTCTCGAATCATGCCCTGTATCTGCATAACTTAAAACACTACCAACACAAGATCAAAAGCAATGGAAAAACAACAAAAACTAGAAAAAGTAACACACCAAATTCAAATACAAAGGTAAACAAAACTAATTAAGAACTAGACTAAAACGACTTAAAATACCACCGAATGAAGTGCTTTTCCATTGATTCGAACATAGGAACAAGGTGAAATTGGTGGCCGATCACCTACTGCTGATGAATACTCCGTTATGGATTTTTGAATGATCAAGTTTGTCCTGAACACAGTTACTTGCCATGTATCCCTAACTTTTGCGTAAACTACCCCTTTCGGGTTTTAAGTTTACCGGGATTGATTATTTATTTTTTATGTCTCTAACTTTTGCCTGAATCGCCCTTTCGGGTTTTCGATTCACCGAGACGCTCTTTTTTGCCTAAGTCGCTCTTTGCGAGTTTTCAACTTAGCGAGCTGTTCTTTTAATTATTTAGGCGAAGTATTTCTTGACTGTGTCGACGTTCACAGGACGGGTGAATTCTTATCCATCCATAGACGTGAGTATTAAGGCTCCTCCTGAGAAAGCTCTCCTGATCACGTAGGGGCCGTCATAATTGAGAGTCCATTTCCCTCTTGAATCTGTGAGAAAAGATTGAATCTTTTTGAGTACAAGGTCGCCTCCTTTGATTGTGCGAGGTCGAACCTTTTTGTCGAAAGCTTTCTTCATTCTTTGTTGATATAGCTGACCGTGGCATAAAGCCGTCATGCGCTTTTCTTCGATTAAGTTCAATTCATCGAATCTGCTTTGACACCACTCGGCTTCTGTTAATTTTGCCTCCATCAAGACTCTCATTGATGGAATCTCAACCTCTATAGGTAGGACTGCTTCCATGCCATATACAAGGGAGAAAGGAGTTGCTCTAGTCGAAGTACGTACTGATGTACGGTAACCATGAAGAGCATACGGGAGCATTTCATGCCAATCTTTGTAAGTGATGACCATCTTCTGAACGATTTTCTTGATGTTTTTGTTAGCTGCTTCTACAGCTCCATTCATCTTTGGTCTGTAAGGAGATGAGTTGTGATGCTCAATCTTGAATTCTTCACAAAGCTCCTTCATCATTTTGTTATTCAAATTTGACCCATTGTCAGTGATTATCTTGCTAGGAATGTCGTAGCGACAGATGATGTGATTCTTGATAAACCTGACGACAACTTGTCTTGTAACGTTTGCATATGAAGCTGCTTCAACCCATTTGGTAAAATAATCTATAGCTACCAAGATGAAGCGATGTCCGTTGGACGCTTTTGGCTCGATCATTCCAATCATGTCGATTCCCCACATGGAGAAAGGCCAAGGGGAAGAGAGTATGTTGAGAAGAGATGGTGGCACATGAATTCTATCGGCGTAGATCTGACATTTGTGACACCTCTTTTGCGTACTAGTAGCAATCTGACTCCATCGTCAGCCAATAATATCCTGCTCTCAGTATTTTCCTTGTCATGGTATGTCCATTGGTGTGACTACCAAAGGAACCTTCTTGTATTTCTCTCATGAGTACTTCTGCTTCTTTTTTGTCAACGCATCTGAGCAGAACCATGTCGAAATTTCTCTTGTACAGAACATCTTCATTCAGAAAGAATCTTCCAGCTAACTTTCTCAAAGTCTTTCTATCTTTCTTTGACGTCCCGAGAGGGTACTCTTGTCTTTGGAGAAAGTTCTTGATGTCGTGATACCACGGTTTGTCGTCGATGATTGCTTCTACTGTGAAAACATGAGCGGGCCTATTCAGGCGCATAACATCGATCCGAGGAATGTCATTTTAATGATTTATCCTAATCATGGAAGAGAGTGTGGCTAATGCATCAGCCAAGTTATTTTCTTCGCGAGGAATGTGATGAAAATCTACCCTGTCGAAGAATGGTAACAATCTCCTCGCGTAGTCTTTGTAAGGAATTAGCCCTGGTCGGCGTGTTTCCCATTCTCCTTTGATTTGATTGATGACCAAAGCAGAATCCCCGTATACATCCAAGTGTTTAATTCTTAGATCCACGGCTTCTTCGAGACCCATGATGCAAGCTTCATATTCGGCCTCATTGTTTGTGCACTTGAAAGTTAATCTGGCAGTAAATGGAATATGGGTACCCTGAGGTGTAACAATGATTGCCCCAATTCCTCGTCCATAAGCATTGACAGCTCCGTCAAAGATTAAGCCCCACTG